>NC_056726.1:92924068-93216568 GCF_019279795.1 Protopterus annectens | reverse complement strand
ACTGTGATAGGCTTTTGTGCAGTGACACTTCCATCTAACAATTCATTTGTCATTACACCTGAGAAGTACTGTATGCCATCTGACCACTCACACTCAATTTCTTTTCCCTGGAAAGAATTCCTAAGCTCCACCACCAATGTCAACCATCCACTTTCCACCCTTCATTCACTTAACTATGTGTGCTGTTTCCACTTCACCACTTTCCTTTTAAACAAGCCAAGGGGAACTCTAGTCTTATACGCTGCATTCATTTCTTATGCCATCTTGCTAATTATTAAGTGGCATTTATCTAATTACTGGAAACACGGGGTAACTGTACAGGTAAACATGCATCAAATGCACAAGTACTGACTGAAAGCTCAACATTCGCGATATGGGCTCTGCAAACTAATATAACTCCAGAGCCCTCTAGAGCTTAGTTGTATGGGTCGTGGTACCATCTCACTGAGAAAACAGTCTCTGTTGCTATGGTATGCATGTGCACCACTTTATTTGAGTTGTATTACAAAATACAAAATAACATTATCACTAAAAGCATTTAATTTCAAAACGGCAGTTAATCATGCCACCACTGTAAAGCACCCTATTTGATTATTTGTACGTTTATGTCCACAAAGCCGCACTTACTTTGCAGTCATCGTTGCTGAAATTACCAGATCATAGGTGTTTGCATCTTTTGTTGTCCCCTAGTGCCTTCCTTATTAACTGGCTGCAGCTTCCTTTAGGATACCAAACAGAAGTTTCCCGTGTCGTTTTGCATGTTGCTGCTGCACAATAAAGCAGATAAAGCAGCATTTTAGTCAGATAAAATACTCGAAAGGTTTGCCTGTCAGTATTACATATATAGCTGCCAGAATAGCAAGATTACTCTATAGAGAATTAAAAAAACCGCTATACATCATCCCACGATGGCACCCTATTAAGTTTGAGAGTCAATCAGTTCTTCCAGTAAAACGAATGGACAGATGCTAAGCAATCTGGTAGTTCAGCAGCGAATATATTTAACATGGAATAATTGTGTTAGCCGTGGCATAAACCCTGTAAGAAATTCACCCCATCCTACACACACACACACACACACACACACACACACACACACACACACACACACTTGACCATTCTTTTTTTGTTCATTATTAAAAGTACAGTCAGTGCTGGATGGTGTTGTACCCCTCCTGAAACTGCCTATCAAAAGACTCCCGCTGAACATATTGCGTGATCTGCTTTCTACACAACAAAAAGGTCATACTTTGACGTGTTTTATTTTCTTCATAACGGTTACAATAAGTCAATACACTTTACAAATATTATGCAAGTTATAACATGCAAATATAGACATTCTTCTCATAAAAAGCAAATGTTGCTTTGTTAATTTCGGGAATAAATCAGAATTGTTCTGGATTTCACATCGGATGAAAAAAAAAGCAGGTGTGTTATACTGTGCTGTTTCATGAGGTCCCACTGCAAACTGCAGCCAACTTAGAGCATAAATTATCGATTTACTTCCTGATGACCATCCGTGTTCTTTGCCTGAAAGGAGTCAGTACTGAAGTCCTTGCAGAGCAATTATGGGACGTCACAAATGCATACTTATTTAAGGTGGAACTACCGTCACCAGACCCATTACTACGGCCTTAGATGGCACAGGGGAGCCACATGTATTATAAAGCTTCAACTACATTAGAATAAAAAGGCGACGAAAGGGAGGGAGGACGAATGTGTGCAAATGAGGGAGGGTATTGCTGTAGCAGTAGCTAGTGCGCTGCTTTATCAAGCACCAAAGGGACACTATAAAAGGAGCTGCTGTGCCATCTCTTGCGCGGATGCTGGTGGACTTCTGCTTTCTCTCAGCACGAGCTGTGTATAATCGCGCAAATCAGGAAGAGAAGCTCACGGGACCAGTTGCACACTACTGCTGCGCAACCTTAGCCGCGTTGCTAAAGACGTGTACTTTTATTTAAGAGAATAAACATACCAAATGAATATTAAAAGTGCACTGGGAGCTATCAAAGTTAGCAAATCCCACTGTTGCCCAACTTAACTTTCTAGACGGAAATAAGAAAAAGTTTTTTTTTAAATTTTTTTGGTGGGTACTAAGACTGCGCAAACAGAACAATTCAGCTACGGTTACTCTTAAATCTATTTTTCCGCTTGTGTAAAACTGGAATTTATGTTCTACAAACTACAGCCAAAAAGTGCAATAGTGTTTTTTTTTTCCTGGGATACATGAACATCTTCAAGCTGAATCAGTGCCAATGTCAGTACGAGCTGCCGGAGCTGATATCTTCATTGTTCATGGGGTCACCATCTAAGATACTTGAAGGATCTGCTTTTTGGAAAGATTGCATCCAAGATTCCCACTTTAAGAATGATGTATTCCGATGGACATAATCATTTGTCGGTGCCCAACTGTAGCGGTCAGATGTCTTGGATCCTGAAGATAAAATCCAAAGAGAATCTGTCGTTGGCTCAGTTTGGTTATTACTTTGACGTCTGCATTTCGCCATTCCTGGTGTGCAAAACAGATTGGACTTAAAGCTGAATAGCAAGTAAAGTTTACAACGATCTTTGAAGTGGTCGGTCTGAGTTGCAGAGGTCAAGATTAGGCTAAAGAGATGGAGTACCACAGCTGCCAGCAACAGTTAAACACCCTGACCGTATTGGAGACAAATACATCTCGAGGAGAGCGGAATTGCAGTGCTGATCGGGGGATGTCTTTGGATCAGGAAAGGACAAACCTAGCAGCAGAGATCTCCGTTGCCGTTATCCTAACACTTATAACTCTAGCCACCGCACTGTCTAATGTATTTGTGATTACAACTATTTACCGAACTCGCAAGTTGCACACCCCAGCCAACTACTTGATTGGTTCCCTAGCTGTCACTGATCTCCTAGTGTCAATCCTCGTGATGCCCATAAGCACCATCTACACTGTGACAGGCAAGTGGACCCTCGGTCAGATCATTTGTGACATCTGGCTGTCTTCAGATATTACTTGTTGCACTGCCTCTATCCTCCACTTGTGTGTCATTGCCCTTGACAGATACTGGGCCATTACAGATGCCGTTGAGTACTCTAAGAAGAGGACCCCTAGGAGAGTGGCCAGCATGATAGCCATAGTTTGGGTCATTTCCATTTCAATTTCCATGCCACCATTATTCTGGCGTCAAGTCAAGGCTGAAGCAGAGGTTTTGTCATGTATGGTTAACACAGACCACATCTTCTACACAATCTATTCAACCTTTGGAGCATTCTATATCCCCACGTTGCTTCTGATAGCACTGTATGGTAGAATTTATGTAGAGGCTAGATCTAGGATATTGAAACAGACACCGAAGAAATCAGGCAAGAGGCTAACTAAAGCGCAATTAATAACTGATTCTCCAGGGTCATCCTCGGTGTGCTCCACAAATTCCAGAACGCATGAAACCTGCAGTGAAACTGGATCCCCTGTTTATTTAAATAACGTAAAGATTAAGGTTTCAGATGCCCTTTTGGAAAAGAAAAAGATTATAGCTGCCAGAGAAAGGAAAGCAACCAAAACCCTGGGGATAATCTTAGGTGCTTTCATTGTCTGCTGGCTGCCCTTTTTTATTATTTCACTGGTCTTACCAATCTGCAAGGAAGCTTGCTGGTTCCATCAAGCCATTTTTGACTTTTTCAACTGGCTGGGGTATGTAAACTCTTTAGTGAATCCTATAATTTACACTATGTCAAACGAGGATTTCAAACAAGCTTTTCACAAACTCGTGCGCTTCAGGTGTTTCAAGTTGTGAGTTTTCTGCCATATTTACATGTTCTTGAGATCATTGGCTAGATATATGTGGTAAACGAGCTGTGCAATAGGGCAAGTGCATTAAAATAGTTGATTATTAGTTACACTGTTTCCCGATAGTCTACCGAGATAAACACATTGTAGGAGAAAAAAATGCATGACTGTCAACACCCCTTTCATTTTTTTGAAAGGTCTTCTTAACCTTATCTGGGGATCGTTGCCATTGACAGTTTCAGCTTCATGCCATTGTACTTGCCTTTTACGTGTCATTCATGAAGACGTCAGTTATTTACTTTCTTGAAAATCCATTGCAGCTTTTAATCTGTGAATTGGTTTGTACGCAAAGGGTGTTATAAAAAAGGGCTGCCGTGACTACTAAACGGAATGGACAAGGCTATTTCAGCCAAAAAAAAAAATAAAACAGAAAATACTACTGATTTTTGAAGATGGTAAGATTATCTCCTCCATGTATTTGGGAGTAGGCTAGAAAATATTCAGGTCCATTTTGGTAATGTATTGTATACCTGGAGTAGATTTTTACTTTTGGTCATTCAGAGGCGAGGCTAATCTTTTGTTTTGTTTTGTTACCACCTTTCCTGGTGGAATTAATTGGCTTAATATGGAGGTGACATACAAAAGGATAATGGAACAGTCGCTGCAAAGTTCATTCATAGGGAAATACAGCATAATAATTGTGAAGAATTTTTTGTTGTTGTTGTTGTTTAACCCCCCCCCCACACACACACACACACACACACACACACACACACGCACACACACTTAAAAATAACCGTATTGTATAAACAATAGGACTGAAAACAGTAATTCATATTTATAAATGTACAGCAAAATGTAAACTTGAAATTAAAAGACATTTTACCAAATCTGTTTAGAAGGTACTATTAGTAATCAGCCTCGTTTCATAACAGCTAGGTCACATGCCTCACTTAAATGACAGGGATGAGCGGCATTCTGTTAACAAATGAAGCAGGTTTACAGTCTGACATTAACAGTAAATGTTAACAGGTAGGTAGTATACCCTCAGTTCTGAAGCAGTAGCTAAGCTTTATAAAAATGTTGAAGAAAACCTGAGTACTGAAATAGATGTCATGACATCTGAGTATCAGATGGAACCCCCCACAACTTTTATCTGACAAATTATTTACCAGTGAAGCAGGAATATCAGAACTCAATAAATGGTAGAAAACAAAGTTGTTCCTGCTATCCAATAAGCCTGAAAAATAATTGTCTATATAATAGCTGATGCAGATTGGTAATTTAATTCATCTCACTTGCACAGTTACCACAGGAACCTATTTTATAACCCTGCAGTATATTTTTGTCCACACCATGTGTTTAGATTAGATGATGTGTCATAATACTGAAGCAAGACCAGGAAAGGAAAAGAAAGTGGAAAAATATCTCCAACTCAATGCAACATTCCCTTTCCTAGATTGTGAGGTATTCTTGCAGTATCATCTGGTGTGGTGTTGCATGATGCAATGCAACTAGAAAGAAAATATAAGTACAAAATATACAACGGACTGTTTATTCTTAACTGCTGTAGGTTTTGTTTATGGCCCACTTGCATGCATGATTTTTTTACAAGTCATACTTTTATATAAAAAATAAAGTTCAAGTAACATTTGGTGTGATGGAGGATACTTGAA
Source organism: Protopterus annectens (assembly GCF_019279795.1). Taxonomy (NCBI): domain Eukaryota; kingdom Metazoa; phylum Chordata; order Ceratodontiformes; family Protopteridae; genus Protopterus; species Protopterus annectens. Next base: position 93,211,123 of record NC_056726.1, on the reverse strand, counting down.
CATTACTTATAGAAATAAGCAATTTTCAAGTATCATCCATCACATTGGATATTTCAGGACAACTGGTGTTCCTGCATATAAAGAGTGTTTTAATTTGTTGGGATTATTAATAAATACCCATATTCTAATTTGTTTAATTCTGAATTATTGTGTGTGTGTGTGTGTGTGTGTGTGTGTGTGTGTGTGTGTGTGTGTTTGTCTGTGCATGTATGCTTGCATGTGTGTATGTGGGTTGGGGGGCTGAGTGGGGGAGAGTGTAACAGAATAATCATTGCCTGCAGGTAAACAATGATGTTCATAAAGAACAGACAAAATGACCATCAGGTTCTTAATTTTTTTCCAGTACCTCAGCATGAAAGAATATCGCAGCACTGATTAATAGATTTTAATGAAAACTACAATTACTCTGATAAGGTAGATGACACTAAGGGCATGTCTGGGACAGTCCATATAACTAATATTGTAAAAACTTATGCAGAACTATAATGCACAGCAATATACCCAGCAAGGAGGCTATTTTGTCCATCTTGTCGTGTCCGTTGGTATACAGTATTTTTTTAGCTTGCAGTTTTCCATGTAAATCAAAGAAAAAATGATCACTGAATTTTGCACATTTTAACCAGCTTACCAGATCTGAGAGAAAATGTATTTTTGATATATGCGCTTATGTCTGATTTCAATTTGCTTTGTCTAATGCTGTGTACTATTTTTAATCTGATTACTTACACAATGCTAAAACAACGTCATTGGAGTCTCAGCAAAATATGATGAATAGACTGATTGACAATCACCTGTGCTTTACCTGAAATTTCCAACGTCACTTATTAAACTTTGCAAATCAATGGCCTTCATGATGCTTTGGTGTATTACAGAAACGAATAATCCTAGTACTCTTAATGCAGTTCTCCATACTAACATACATGGAATTTGTTACCGTGAAGTATCAAGGAAGGTGTCATGCCATTCAGTAAGTAAAGCTTCTTAAAAGAAGAGAAGAATACAATGAACCGCTACCATTAAAGTTACTATTGCTAAACTTTTACATGTACATCTACTGCAGTATAAACAAGGAACAATCGAAAGTGTTTTTGCTATTTTTGATCAACACTGGACAAATATGAAATTTTAGCCATAGTTATCATGAGTGAATAATTGATATTTGTTATGCTGCTAAGAAAATGCAGGTCATGCAATACAGCTTTGATTTAACTAAGATGATGTAAAACAATCGTGCAATTCTATGAACTTGGAACAATAAAATTAATTTCAGCTGGAGAATAAAAAAAAAAGTAATCAACATCAGTTACTTTGTGTTTTTAACTGGTTTGTTGATTCACTTTTGTGTTCTCTTTTGTGACTGTGACCTGTAAACAAAATTCTGTTATATTTTAGATGACTCTGAAATCATACTATGTGCAGTCATACTTGAAAAGCCTGGCTTTGGATTCGGTAGTTTATCAATTACAGAATAGCTTCAGGCATGGAAAAAGGTGTAATAGTATGTCTGTTGCAGTTTATGCTGACACTCGACAGAATCAAATGAATATTTATTGCTGTAGTTGACACTTAATATACACATGAAACCAAGTGAATGCTTTGGGGTCATTGGATGAGGTCACTGATGCAGGATGGGTTAATAGTGTTGCTGCACAATGCATAAAAAAGTCCTGTTTAACAAAGATAGGACTGGAAAGCAGTTTGTTAGGCATCTCAGCTATTCCATCTTTATTTTATTTGGTATTAATTGTCTTTAGTTTAAAATATATCATTTTGCACACTCATTATTTATTCTACTATTCTGAAGTGCTGAAGCAGATAGAAGTATACATTTCTAGGAATGGGTATTATTTTTCAAACTTCAGTTTTTACAGATTTTTTTGATCAATGTATTTTTGCTGAAATAGGTTACACAAAGTTATCTATGTCAGTAAATTTAACAGTAAATATTAAAATATTTTCTCCAACCTACTGTGCAAGGCATATTATGTATTTCTTATTATGTCATCCCACACTAGATTCAAGCTTAGTGGTATTTTATAGCCTCTGTTAATAAAACAAGAAGAACACGCCAAGCTGGCAAATCCAAATTTCCTGTAAGTATCTGATCCTGCTGAAGACCACTTAGTATAGTATCTGCTGTAATAATACTGAATGTGCTTGAAGCCCCTCCAGTGCACTGACTTGTTCTTCATCACAGTGATGTACACGCGTGCACACACAACTCACTCAATCATGCATACATGTACACAAACATTATTATTTTCAACATTTTTCAGTATTATATTGTAAATAAATATAAATGAATAAGAATTTTACCAAAATGACCTGTCTATTTTTTATCTTGGATACCAGTGCAGTTATAGTTACGTATGACTCCAAGCTACTCTGAGCATTACTACAACAGTCTATTGCCACCAGTACCAAAATTATTGTCCATTGAGCTATTGGTTGAATTAATTTCTTTGAAGGTGCTTTACTTTTTAACCCCTGACCCCTTGTCTTCTGCCAGATGCAGTTCTTCCTAGAAAGCCAGGACTGTAGATACTCCTACACTTCAGCTAGAGGTGCATTCTGATTTTAGCCAACAGTGCACATGCACATGTTGTGGCTTGTTTCTTTAACCTCCTGAGCTCCATCAAGGGTCAGTATATACCCAGTAAGCTTGAGCAGGCCATTGGCTGCTTTGTCTCCTTGCATCCAGTTTGTCTTCAGTGCCGGACTAGATGAACCTTTGTAAATAGTTGCATAGTCTATAACAAATCTCCCATGCTAGCATGTCAGTTCTAACCCCCCCCTCCCCACACCCCATAGGGGTATGCCACCCTTCATAAAAATTTTTATGTGACTGTTTTTAGTTGTCAGTATTGTACTGCCTTGTGTTGCAGGTGTATATTTTTGTATTATTTATTTAATTGTTTATTTTTTTGTTTCTTCTTCTTCTTCTTCTTTCGGCTGCTCCTGTTAGGGGTCGCCACAGCAGATCAACTGTTTCCATTTCTTCCTGTCCTCTGCATCTTGCTCTGTCACACCAACCACCTGCATGTCCTCTCTCACCACATCCATGAACCTTATCTTAGGCCTTCCTCTTTTCCTGTTACCTGGCAGCTTCATCCTTAGCATATTTTTCCCAATATACTCTGCATCCCTCCTCAGCACTTGTCCAAACCAACGTAATCTTGCCTCTCTGGCTTTGTCTCCAATCCTTCCAACCTGGGCTGACCCTCTAATATACTTATTTCTAATCCTGTCCATCCTTGTCACACCCAGTGCAAATCTTAACATCTTCATCTCTGTCACGTCAAGCTCTGACTCCTGCCTTTTTGTCAATGCCACTGTTTCCAACGTTTATTTTTTGTTTCTTTAGTGTAAATGTGTTTAGTGTTTATAATTTATGGGGAGTTTGGATTTTGAGGAAATACTGCTTTACCTTTTATACATGTGCAGTTGAGGTTCAAGTAGTCATATGAGAAGAAGTTGAACAATTGAGCGATTGCAGTCGAGTAGAAAGTTTTTCTTTAATCCACTGACTCACACTGTGATTGAAAATATCATTTATTGATGCTGATTTTGATTATTTTGAACAGAGAACAAGTATTATTTATTTATTTACTTAGATGTTTGTTGATTAGGTTAGTCTGACTGGGCAGAAAGCCCTTTTTCAGCAGAGACCTGGGGAGAAAAGTCCCAGCAATATAAATCAATTTGTAACAATTACATGAATTGAGATAAACAAAAAGATGCAGTTAATTACAATCATTTTAGAAGAAGAAAAAATAAATAAATAAAAGAATACAAAATACATTCAAGAGAGGAAATAGATTAAAGAGAGGAACCTGTGAATAAATGATTTCTGTTCAGTTTAATCTAACTGAAGAGGAATACATTACAAGCAGTCATCCTTGCAATGATGTGTGTTTCTTTAGTTATTTATTTTCAGAGTGCGACCATATGAGAAAGAGAAAACCAAGGCAACCACCTGTAGTTCTTAAGGGTTGTTGCTGCTTCGAGGGAAATGTCATTGTACACTATGAGCAGTGATTTTAGGCAGATTTTAAAATTTAATGCACTGCAGAAGGGGTCCAGCCCCCTTGCATGGGAATGCAGGAAATTTGCATCAGACAGAAAATAAAGTTTTTTCTGTTTACTTTGAAATTGGTTTATAGTGGCCATTTTGATTGCTTGCACTTTTGGTGATCATTATTCAGAGTATGTGATGTTCAGCTGGTTGTGCTCACATATAGTGCTGTTTTTCATGTCTTACACACAAGTAATATCACAGCATATGAGTCACATTTTATTTCACACTAGACAAATGCTGTTACGCAGGCTTGAATTTATAATTATATAGTTGTGACAGTTAATAGCATGCCTTTAGACCTGCAATTCTCCACTGTACTCTGATAGTCAGACTTTCTTCAGTTGTTGCAGGCAGTGAGAGTATGTGGGAGTACTCACTATGTGGTAGCTATCCGCAAACGTTTTTACCACCTTTTCCACAAAAGTTATGAGGCCTCTTGAGCTGTCTGTGAAGACACTAAATTGTTACTGAAACCTGTGTGAAGAATGCTGTCCTACTGGTGCAGAAATGAAGTATGAACCTAATGTGTTGCCACCATGGGTTGATTTGTGGAACGAGTGTTGGAGTCATAGTCATGCAATGAAAGGCAGAGTAGCTGAAGGTTAATGTTTATTTCTTGAACTGGGGTTTGGAATCCTTTGCATCAGTTCACCCGATCTGAAGACTAGGTGTAAAAGTGTGGGGTGTCAGTTGGATAGTTTACCGCAGGCATCTATATAAGCTCTCCAGATGAAATACTCCTATGCACCATGCCTTTGATATCACTGTATATAAACATAGCAGGAGTCACTGTAGGGCATACTCGAAAAAATAAACACATCTACAATACAGCTGTAATATATCCCTGTCATCCTATTACCATCCATGAAGATACTACAAGGTAAACTCTTACCACCAAAAGAATCAACAGGATTCCTTCCACACTCAATTTATTCACTGTATATAGCAATTTCAAGCCAATTCAAGCCAATTGTTGTCTCTCAGAAGTGAAGAAGGAGTGATGTTGATAACTCTTTGTAAAGAGAAATTAGACGAGGCAATGAGCATCAATGGCAGTTATAACAAACGTAACTGCATCACAGGCAGTTATAACAAATGTGACTGTATCACTGACAGTTATAATGTATTTAAATGAACAACTTAGAAGCAATCAGGACATGGCCAGTTGCAATAAAGTCATTTTTCATTCTGTGGATTGATGTTGTTCTTCTGAGTGCCATCCCTCTCAGTAATTTAAAAACAATATAGATCCCACTGCAGATACACTGCATCAAAAATCACTTAGAAAAACTCACAATGCACAGAATACAGAGCTGAGACTAACCACAAATAAAACTACGTACCTTCCAGTAGTCTTGAATGAAGCATTGCTCTCAATAAATATCACCAAACAAGCTTTCTAAGGATGCAAATCCCTCCAAACCCACAATGCAGGAGTTCATGCCCTTTTAGATCATCTGTTAAATATAACTACCTCTTAGATCACTGTATCTTGGGGGAAGGGACATATTATAGTATTTATGAAGGCAACAAGCTTAGCTTTGTTATTTAGTTGTGTAATGTTGGGAAACATCTTGATGGTCCATTGATACTAAAGGAGCAGGTGTCAGCTGTTGCCAGGAATTTATGTTAACTCCTAAGTAATACAGTCAAAGTCTAGCACTTTCTTCCACCTGAGTACCTCTCTGTGGTAATACAATCTCTTGACACCTTGAAGGATGATTACTGCATCTCCCTTTATCTGTTGGCATCTCTGAGAAAAGCATGCTGTCTATAGTTTCTTCTGAATTCTTCAGCTGACTGTTAACTGTTACATTATGTTATCAATATGTCGTACTGGTTTGAGTTCAGAGTGTGTTCCAATTTATTCTCTTTATTATCAATAAAGTGTCTATATTAGTTTATTTAGCACTGTATAGTCTGAGACATTCTTAACTGAAAATATTTTATTTTTTTTTTATTTTATTTAACATTTGTTGACTGGGAAAGTCCGACTAGGTTCCACAGAGCCTGTTTTCAGCGGAGGCCCGGGGAGAAATGCTCCAGAAGCATGTTTTTCCCGACCAGTACAGATGTGACAAGCACCTGCATTTTACTACTTTGGGCTGTCAGACATTGATCCCAGATTCTTCAGGTTTTCATCTATTTTCTCTTCAGATTCCTTAATTTTGAATCTGCCTCCTTTTCAGTGGTGTGAGATTCTCCCATACTGGTTTGCTTTAAAAGGGCTTTAACAATCCATAAGCTCAGTACAGGTTTAACAGTAAGTACTGGGCAGTTGGTCTGCAGACCAGTTCAAGCCTAGCCAAAAGACCCTAGTCAAAGTTTCCCTCTAGTCTCAAGTAGGGCAAGACAAGTTATACTGGGAGAGAATTTGAGGCTGCCCATCCACTTATCTAAGTTTACCTTTAAGGTGACAAAGGTATCACTCTGCTTGACACGCAGTGGAAGTTTGTTCCAGAGGTGTGGGATATGTTGGGATATGAATCTATCTTGGCAATATGTCTTCTTTATCTACTGGTAAAGGTTTAGTTCCTTTAATCAAGTATTTGATGTACCATTAATTCTGCAAAGCAATAGGAGATCAAATAGGGTTGCATCTTTCATGGCACAAAAGGCTAGACATTGATCTCCACGGAGGTATCTATATGACACTGAGTGCAGAAAAAGGACTGGCAGTATCTTCTGATAACTACGGACTGTGGTATATACTGATTAGGGTTTTAATCCAGGTTTAGGCTAGTTTTGGAGTGTTATTGTACCTGCATTTTTATTTTAATTTGAGAAATAGTTCTTCGTAGATGTAATGATTACAGAACTGATTTCTGTATCAGAAAAGTGTTAGCTACTGTAGGAGAACACTTTAGCATGTTGCACACATTTGTCATATTATGTTCATTAAGAACAAAGCTAAATATTTTTATACTTGATGTTATTTCTTTATATACTATTGATTAATAAATAAATAAAGGGAAATTAATTTTGTAGATATGTTTTTAGCTGCTATCTTCACTGTAAACCATTCACAAATGTAGACATGGAAAGTTTGGAGTGGCTAATCAATCATTATGTCTCTGGAAGAAAAGCTGTGTACCAGGAGAAAATCCACAGGGCATGAAGGAAATGTGCATGCTCCACATAGAAGGTAATCATATGACATAGAGAACCTGAAACACTTCACATAGAAGGTAGTCACATGACGTACAGAACCTGGAGATACTTGGCTACCACACTAAAAAATGTGCAACCCAGTTGTTACAAAAAACGTTGGGCAATGAATAAATCCGATGTTCCTGGTTGAAAAATACTTCCGGAAAATGTGACATTGATTGAAGGAAAACGAAATGTCTGAAAAAAGTAATTAATTTTGGTACTCATTTTTTAAGACTTTGCCAATGCTGCTAGGCACATTGTGAGCATATAGAGCTTTCTGCATTTAAAACATTTTTTACAAACTAGACCATGAATGCTGAATGTAATTGAAACCTATTGATACTCAAAGATACTTATAAATATATTTTGGCTATATTATTTGTAGAATTATGTGCAATTGTATTATAAATAAAACGTGTTTTCTCACACCCCCCCCACACACACACACACACACACACACACACACACACACACACACACACACACACACACACACACACACACACACACACACACACACACACACTATATTCATAGCTGTGTCCTTATATATTTCAGATACTGATGTGTTTTCTATGTATGTATATGTTTGTATGTGTGTCTATGTGTACTTATTATATATTCATGTTTGCATCTATACCTCCTCTTTTTTTAGCCAGTGTTAGGTTGTTGGTGGGTGGTGATGATTGTATTTTCTTTATGCAAAGGGCACAAGGTAAAATGTAACCATAGTCAATCCCAGGAAATGCACCGTCACAGACTCAAACAGGACTGCATATTGAGTGACAATTTAGCCTTATCCTGTCTGCCATCATGTCTTTGGTAAGTGAAAATAACTGCTAACCCTGATGAGTATCAGAGTTGGAAACAACAGACTTGTTGTATCTTTCGGCTTTTCCAGGTTAGGGGTCGCCACAGTGGTACTCCGGTCCGCTAATGATTGGCAGGAGATTTTTACGTACCGGCTTGCCAGGCCTGACGCACAACCTTCAGCGAAGGTACGCCCATTCATGCATGTCTCCACACAGAAGACACTTTAGCTGAGAATCGAACAGGACAACGTCTTACTGTGAGGCGACAATGCTACCGCAGCACCACCAGTTGGAAACAACAGACTATAAGTCAGTAATATCGCAGTTTTACCTGTACATGCACACACATACACACAAGTGTCAGTCTACCTAGCTAAAATCTGCAATTGTGCATACAGCTGACCTCTTACCAACATATATCTGTCTTGTCTATCTGTCTAGCATCATCACTATTTATATGTAGTTAAATGCTTATTTATTCATCTGTACATATGTCTTTGTGTCTATTTATTTAAATATGTATCCTTTGTTAATATGTGTGTTTGTAAGGGTTCACTTCAAATCCTGAAAGCTCAAAATCCTGAATCTCAAAATCCTGAACTCAAAATCCTGAAAACTCAAAATCCTGAAAACTCATAATACTGAATCTCATAATACTGAAAAACATACAGGACACAAACACTGACTGTATTGCAGCAGAAACATATACAGAAACATATTACTTATCTAAAATTATAAGCAGGGGGCAAGCCCCCCTACACCCCCCCATGGGGGGGCTGCACCCCACACCCCCTGCTACTTAAATATATCAACTCTGAGATCGCACTTCACAGAAGAAAATGCCAAATATACCATTACATGCTTCATAACTGTTTGTTGTAACCTTAGTCATGTTCCCTTTTAATGTACTATACTACAACATAACTCATCTTCGTGTAGTGAAATGCAATCTTGGAGTTGATCTATTTAAGTAGCAGGGGGTGTGGAGGGTGCAGCCCCCCACATGAGGGGTGCAGGTGGGCTTGCCCCCTGCTTATAGTTGGTTTAGACTGATATGGTTTATCTTTTCTTTGTTTCTATATGCATTTCTGCTGCAATACAGTCAGTGTTGGTGTCCTGTATATTTTTCAGTATTATGAGATTCAGTATTATGAGTTTTCAGTATTTTGAGCTTTCAGGATCAGGATTTTGAGCTTTCGGGATTTTGAAGTGAACCCGTTTGTAAGCATGTGTTCCTTAAATATGGAAATGTGTGTGTGTGTGTGTGTGTGTGTGTGTGTGTGTGTGTGTGTGTAGATAGATATATAGATATATTGCATTAACTGCATTGCACACACACACACACACACAGACACACACACACACACACACACACACACACACACACACACACACACACACACACATACACATAGATATATAGATGTATTGCATTAACTGCATTTTACACACACACACACACACACACACACACACACACACACACACACACACACACACACACACACACACACACACACAAACTATATTCATAGCTGTGTCCCTTATATATTTCAGATACTGATGTGTTTTCTGTGTATGCATGTGTTTGTGTGTATCTATGTGTACTTATTATATATTTATGTTTGCATCTATACCTCCCCTTTTTTATCCAGTGCTTAGTTGTTGGTGTATGATGATGAGTTTTTTTTCTTTATGCAAAGGGCACAAGGTAAAATGTAACCATAGTCTATCCCAGGGAATGCACCTTCACAGACTCAAACAGGACTGCATATTGAGTGACAATTTAGCCTTATCTTATCTGCCATAATGTCTTTGGCAAGTGAAAAAAAACTGATGAGTCTCAGAGTTGGAAACAACAGACTACAATTCAGCAATATCCCAGTTTTATCTGTACATGCACACACAAGTGTCAGTCTACCTAGCTAAAATCTGCAATTGTGCATACAGCTGACCTCTTACTTAAATATGTATTCTTTGTTAATATGTGTGTGTTTGTAAGCATGTGTTCCTTAAATATGGAAATGTGTGTGTGTTTATAAGCTTATGTTCCTCAAATGTGGACTAACTTGCATTTGCAGGGTCTATGCTAGCATGTCGACAGGGCAAAAAAATCGAACGTCCTTACGTCGACACATATTGAACGAAATGTCACTATCTCTAATGGCCAGAACAGTGATTTTTATTCCTGGGAAAAAATGCTGTTCTGGCCGTTCTAGATTTAGGCATTTTGTGCTGTATGTGTCGATCTAAGGGCGTTCGATATTCAGTCCTGTCGACATGCTAATTTAGACCTGCATTTGCATGTTGGGGGTCACACGTGATACATGTCTTTTAAAAATGAACTTTGATCTTTTTTTCAAACAATCTCAAATTTCACTGTTTATGTTGTCATACAAAGAACTTTATGATCTACATAAACACAATCTGGTTGTGCGAAAATGATAATTGTTGTATATTTATGTGATGTGGTTAGATGTTATGATATAATATTAAGAGAAACAATTATTTTGAGTGTGACTATTTTAGAGTACTATAACTGACCTATGTAACGTTTACTTGTTGCTTCTTGTTTGTATATTGCATTTTATCTTTATTACTGTATAATGCATTATTTATAGATACGTTTTCCTCATTGATTTTCTTCTGTAAAACATTGTTATGCTCTTTAAGACTTTTCCAGCACTCAAATACAATAAATAATTAAGTAAGTAAATAAATGTCTTTCATCAGGGTGACAGCCCATGATCTCTGGTTAGATCCATACCTAGTTTCCTTGGAGTTTATGTGGAAGTGATGAAGGAGTCAATTGGGGATGGTGTTTTGATAGTATTGTGGAGATTATAGGAAAAAGCATACAAAAAAAAATATAATTACAATAACCTTCTTCAGTGAGGAGGTGGTAAGATTGGATGCATAATTGCATACAAGCAAATATACCCTGAAGATGCTTCTTTTTCACTAAGTTGTCTTATCTGATGAGACACAATAAATGATTCTTATTATGGATCTTGCATACTGCACAGTTTTTGAGCTGACTTTTTAAAATAAAATGAAGTATATTTCACTTCAGAGACCACTTTTTGAGAGACATCATACTAGGTAGTAACAAACAAGCAACATGATCCAGACTCACCCATATTTGTTTTGGCTTTGATAGACATTTAATTGCTTTTACCCATGTCTGAAACACTGAAAATCCTTATTGATGAAATATAAAAATATGGGCATGCTGGGATAAATGATTAAATGGTATAATTTGTATTTTAATGACTTTAAGATTAAAACTGAGTGCAGGGTGCTGGATCTGTGATACAGAAGGGTGATTCCCTGACTGTGACTCTGGTAAGCACATGAGGAGGGAGGCAGCTATGCTCACTGCTGTGCTATCACACAACAGACACTGGGTATAACTCATTCAGGCCTATAGTGCCTTTTTAGTTAAGGGTTTATACCCATAGCTCCATTTGGTGTCCAGACCTTTTTTGGGTTTGGTTTCTTTTAGTAAGTGGTTTACCAACTAACAAAAGGCAACATTAGAAAGAGTAAGGAGAAATTAACAAACTTTCACTAAGACTTAATGTGGGATGTCCTTCACCAAAGAAATGAATCACTGCTTGCCATGTATTATTCATATTTATGCTCATATTTTCATAAATCAGAGACATTCATGCTATTGAGGGGTATGGTTGGAAATAACACGATGAGAGACAGGGGAATTTGTTATCAATGCCCATTTATATCACACCATACTGAAGATACCATTAGTTTTTTGGTCTGTAATAATTAACATTGGCAACATTTCCATTTGTACTTAATACTTCAAAAAATGAATGACTTACAATCTATTGCATGGCATCAAGTGAAACCTAAGATGTTGAAGAAGACTGCCATTTATAAGTGGCACGTCTTAAGATATATCCACTGTTAAGTAATCACACCATAATGGGGCCATGCTTGCATCTCTAACAGACTGATATTGTAGGACAAACTCATCAGCCACCGCAGGAGTCGTAGACATTAGTGATTAATACAAAAATCAAGATGGATTCCTGAATGATAGCCTTCTGTGACATACTCTCAACTGAAGTAGAATGAATGACCAAAGGGTCATGGGAAAACAAGGACTGATAGCAGGCAAGACGTATGAAAATATCAAAACAGTACAATGAGCAAGAAGGTTTCCAAAATAAACATAGCTGCACACGTGGCATTTTATGTGTTTTATTTTAAGAAAGTGAGCCACATTTATTTAATTTGCAGTTGCTAATAACCAAGTTCCAATAACCACTAAATAAAATATGACAAAGAGGGTATGACATATACTTCTGTATCACAAATAGAAATGTACATGATTGTGACATTGTATATTTACTGATATAATTATATATGTAATATCAGGCAGATAACTGCTTCTAAGAAGACATTATACTTCAGCTGAGTATTTACATATATTACTTAGAAACCTGACTGTATAGAGACATTATATGTTTCCATACATCATACAATTTAATGTTATGTGACTTACTGATACTGATATCTCTTTTTTATAACTTGAATGCCTATGGAGATAAGAATATCAAAACATATTAAAGAATGCAATAGCTCAGGGAGCACGTCATCTGCAAATCTTGCTTTTCAGGATGAGAAAACAGGAGAAGTGAACTACCTTATAACATTCAAAATTATTCCTAGCATTTTGTGTAAAGTCTGTACAAAATCATTTTTTTTTTCTTGTTTGTATTTCACTTTAGAAAAGGTTTCCAGAAGACCATGTGTGTCTTTCAATACTTCCAGGTCTTAAAAATAGTCTATTAAATGCACTTTGATTTGTCATATTTTGAAACTAAAGCTTTCTAATCCTGACCCTGCCCTAAACCTAATCCTGCACCTTATTGTAGTAAAACCCTTCTCCTAACATTACTACTATTCATACAAATTAAAGCTTACTCTTATGGAAAGTTTTTTTGTAAAGCTCACAAAAGCAAATTGTTTTCCTGTTGCAATCTTTTGTTGTTTCAGTGTTTAGGTTTTTGTATGACTAATGCTGGAAATATTTTTGCCTATATTTTTTACTTGACATTTATCATTTTGATCATTCATGCTAAATCATCAATCATGTATATATTTAAATATATATATATATATATATATGTATGTATATATATATATATATATATATATATATATATATATATATATATATATATATATATATATATATTATATCCATGTAAGTGAATATCTATATATGGTAGTAGTTTTATGTTTAGAAAACCAAGCAATTTTACATCTCCTCAGCATCCAGTTTTGGATATATTTATTAAAAAATGTGAGAATGACATTTATACACTGTTAAACAATTCTAATAGATGGAAAGATTTTGAAAATGTATCTAAACGAGAACAACAAGTGCTTTATGACCTAGAACGCAAGGATAGTATTGTTATTAGGCCAGCCGACAAGGGTGGCTTAATTGTGATAATGGAGAGTCTATTATTTTAGAAGTATGTTAGCCATGTTGTCTGATGTTAATGTATATAAACAAATTGAATACACTGAGGTAGTAAGGATGCAAAATGAGATTATTAGAACATTAAGGGATTGTTTTTTGAGCAATACACTTAAGGACTTGCTTAGTTGATTTCATGGTTGAATATCCCAGGGTACCAGCCCTAAATGGACTGCCTAAGGTTCACAAGGATCCCTTAAACCCCCCTTTTCGACCCATAGTGGCTGGGGCAGGGTGGGCAACAGAACCCTTCTCTATTTATCTTGATAAACAATTGAAACCAGTTCTTGCCATGTGCACTTCAGTGTAAATAGACAGTAAACCCATTTTACAAGAATTGTATAACTTTGTTGATGAAAAAATGGATCATATACCAGGTTATTTGGTCACATTAGATGTGAATTCTCTTTTCAGATGCATACGGAATATGGAGGGATACAGATGGTTAAGCAAGCACTTTTGAACAGTGGTATATATGATGAAACACACATCGATTTTCTATGCTTATTACTGGAGATGGTTCTTGAGTTCAACGTATTCACATTTGATGACCATTATTACCTTCAGACTTCTCGTGTGGCTATGGGCACCTCGTGTGCCAACGGCTACGCCAATTTAGTCATGGTAGATTGGGAAGAAGACATTATGTATAAATTTGATTTACATCAACAGAATGTATTATTTTACTGTCATTTTGTTGATGACCTCTTCCTTTTTTGGAAGGGTTCTCTTACTGAATTACAACAGTTTGTTTCTATGTTGAACTCAAGCACTACATTCCTTAAATTTTCTCATGCATTTTCTAATACATCCATCGATTTTTTAGACATCACACTGCATATGAATGCAGATGGTACTTTTTATACTCAGTTATACAGGAAAGTATGTTATAGGCCCACTTATGTACAGCGAAAGAGTATACATCCAGGACATATTTTTAAAAACACATTAAAAGGCCAAGGCCTGTGTACTAACAGGAATGAGGACTTTGAGAGAGGGCTCTTAAAAATGAAGACTGATTTATTCTCTAGGGGCTATGATGCCAAAGAGATTGATAGAATATATGATGCTGTTAGGGCAGATAGGGTAAATACTGGGAGACCATACTTTTCAACACCACTTGGATCCAATTATAATAGGAAAGACCAAGGAAATACGATCTTCTTTGGGTTAACATACTCTAGTGATGACAAGAAAAGTACTGGACATTATTACACACAGATCAGGACATACACAGAATTGTTGGTGATAAATCATCCTTTGGATATAAGAACAAGAAATCATTAAAACATAAGTTATGTTATCTCAAATCAATCAACCAACTTAATAGGATTACATCTGGTTATGGGATGAGGAGATGTAACAACTGCTCCTATTGTATGTATATTGACTTGTCTGGGTCCTTCATACATCCCAACAATAAAAGGGAGTTTTCACATCTGCCACCAGCTGACTGTAATTCCAAGGATCCAGTCCAGCTTGCATTATGGAATGGTTGCTGTTCATTCTATGTAGGCAAAATGAATAGGCACCTACGAGAGTGCATTCGTGATCACTTATACTGTGCACGTAGGGATCTGAGCTATAGTGCATTGGCAGTACACATGATAAGCACAGGCATGGAACATTCTTTTAGGTTTGTAGCACTAGAATTAATTTATGATAACATCAACAAGGGAGACCTTGTGAACAGAACTTATCAGGCAGAACATAAGTGGATTTTTTTTATTACAAGCACACTATTTCCCTGGGTTGAATGACAGCATATCTATACAACTTACTTTAAGAGCAAGACATTTGAAAAAGTAGTAAGTTGTATGTATATTTCCCTGCTACATTAGTTTTATCAGATATATTTTATTTAGTATCTATGCATTTTTTACATATATATGTTCTTTGAGATGTTTATACTCACATCTATCTTGATTTTGCTACTATATATGGTTTTATGTGATATAAAGTGTCTGTAGCTTTAAACATATATTTGTGTAGTTACTATGGCAGCTAATAATACTGGATGCACTTTGTTCTGATTTGTTGATTGCGACTGCTTTTGCACTTTTAAGATCGTAGTTTTGAAATGCATTTTAGATCTGATGAAGCTTACTGCAAAAGCGCTTATCTGTAGTTTATTCTGTCATTAAAACTTGTGTTTTACATCTGCTGTAGTCTAGTAGTCTACTTGGAGAAGAATTTGTTTGTTCATACATATATATATATATATATATATATATATATATATATATATATTTCACTGACACAGGGAATGTTGAGATGAGTCAACCAAACTTGAACTATACTGAAACCCACATTATTGAATTCCATACTTGCTCCCCTGTGAGACTCATGTTATCACCTGTTTGTGGTTCTGCAGTGGTAGGGTGCTTTTCAATTTAATATTTTTCCAGGGTTGGTTAACTTCCATCCATGTTGTGATGTGTTTTTTTAGTGTCCTCATTTTGACATTCTCTGTTTCAGTGGAACACTCATCTTTTGATCTTGTGACAGTAAACCATGTATGTATGTGATAATCACGCTCCTCTCCCATCACAGCATTCCACACCAAGTTTAGTCTTACTACCATCTGTTTTATTTTATACAATAGTAATATAACATAAATGTAAAAGTAGATGCTTTCATTACTATTTGATATGCAAGCACACCGATAAACAGCCAGAAAGTCAATGACATGGTACTGACTTGGTACTTACTTAGATAAGGAGTGAAGTGTACCATTCACAGTAAACATAATTGTGCTCTTGAATAAACAAAACACGACTTCAACTATTAACACAAAGAAAATGTGCACAGAGTAATGGAAAACTGATATTTAATGATGAGCGCTTTCGTCAGGATTATAGTTGACTCCCTCAGATAAAATTTAATTAAAACATTACTTTCTTTTTATAGCTAGGCACCATCATGTGATTAAATAACATAACATTAATTACAATCAAATGCAAACTCACTCCACATATATAAAAAAACATACAAATAAGACACTTTTTTAAAAAGGTATACTGTAAGATTTTATACATAAAATATGTTGCCTGTCCTACTACCTTCAATTAAATGAATGCAAAAACATTTTCGACCAAATTCAACCAATGCATTTTGTGCACATAACTACTGCCTTATAAATACATACATAATATTTGCTTGTGTAATAAAACACTTGCCTCACTCATAAACTCATGTATGTGTGTTATGTTAAACAAGCAATGTTAGCTTTAATCCTGTCTTCTTATTTTTAATAAGAATGCAAAGTGATCTTTGATGTGGATCTTACATTAGAAGTTATGACAACAGACTATTTTAATAATTCATATGGTGATATCCTTCCATCTATCCGTCCATCTATCCATCCATCCATCCATCCATCCATCCATCCATCCATCCATCCATCCATCCATCCATTCACAACCCTTTTTCAAATCTGCACATGGGTTCAGGGTATGACTGATATAATTTCTGTACAAATAGCTTTCCTTTTTTTGCTTTGTATAATATATATATATATATATATATATATATATATATATCTATCGATATATCTATCTTTCTATATTTTTATATAGATATTATATCATGCAAACATGCATGTGTACACACACACACACACACACACACACACACACACACACACACACACACACACTGACATACATGCACATATATTACACACCCAGACATATATCTATATCTATCTGTTTGTCTCTATGAATGACAAACAAAAATGGGAAAGGAGAAAATCAACAAACTGACTGAACCAGAACTCAAATGAACGGCTATTATCTGTCGAAGCAACTGTCCTTGTGAAATGCCTGCAGCACCGCACAGATGAACTGCATGCTTCAGCTAAGAGTTAAAACCAGACCCTCCATAATATTGCACCAGCTGCTCTATCATTAAGCTATTGAAGCATCTGAAAACTATAAACCTTCTAAAGCTTCATCTCTCATTCATGCATATGTGATTCACACACAGACAGACCATTAACAGCAGATAAAGTACACATTCACATGTATTTTTTTACCAGGTAAATGGACTGTTCCACATACCCCTTTTCACTCATGAACAAGGCTTACTATGGACAATATGCCAGATAAGTGCAGGAGTACATAAGCCTGGGCTTGTAAAAGCTTCTAAGTATTTTAGTAGTTTATCAAATTATAAAAAGACATTTCTTACTATATTCTGTAAAGCATATTCTTAGATTTTATAATAACAAAATCCTGAAATACATTACTAAACTGGATAGCACACATTTCTAATGCTATCGAGCTCATAGCAAAATAGCTTCTACTGAATGATTTTCTGTTACAGTTACTTCTTTATACTTTATGTACTTTTTTAATTTTTCTTATTCTCCTCTGTGCCTCATCATTTAACTGGGTCTGTTTCACAGTGCTCCACATCCATGCTAAGTGTACCTGCTTATCTCCTACCTCCCCTGGACATACTCTGGTAAGTCATTGATCCCAAGAGCATCCTAAGGGATTGGCTGTCTGTGCATCCATCACGTTTTATTTTTCTGTATTATGCCCTACATATTCCCTTCTCCATGCTTGATGACTACAACCAAGGGCAACTCCCATCTTTGGATCATGCTTCCACTAATAGAGCATCATCAACAAATGCCTTCCCATCCAGGACAGGCATGCCCATCTCTCCATTTCACTCCATCAAGTCACACAAATTTCTAATCAAACCCAGGTGGAAGGGGTCATTGCCATGGCTTTCTTCATCTGTGTTACCAGAGTGGCTTTATACATTTTGTACTTTAATACTTTGATTATACTATTACCATTCCATAGCTAAATATTATTACTTAAATTCATTGTGCATAACAGCAAGAATATATGATTTCAAATAATTCAATGAAATGAAATAATCCATTTTTTTTCTCATGTTCCATATCCTTATAGCATGTTTTTAATTAAATCACCTCTTGTGAATTTAGACTGCGATTTAATGTATACTCAAGAAATAGCCCCAACAAAAAATAACATGAGACATTTCTTACAGGTGTTAAGAGATTAACTGTGATGGAATAAAAATTGATCTGTTTGAGACTGTTGGCCAGCTTCCAATAAAGTTGCTCTCGGTATAAGTCTGCCTATATTCCTAAAGACCTCTTTGTAAGTTCTATCTATAAACAGGCTTACACTGGGGGCTGGATTCCAAAATACCCATTTACTCTTAGAATAGGTCTTTTGAAACTGGGCCCATAAAATATTTCGTTTTTAGATTCACTTGCAATTTATCAGATCCCAAGACAAGAACAAACAAATAGTACAGAAATATAACACACTCTATTTTGAACCCTTAGACATCAGAACAAACCAATAAAATTCAAGTTCCATTTAATTATCTTGGATTTTGTAAACTGACTTCTTCCTGAGTCAGAATTTTAAGCAAATAGTACTGTGGCTCAATTCTAGCAGTCATCACCATTCTTTTAACAATAAAAAGCTTGACCCATACCAAAGTAAAACAGTCCTTGAAACCTTTTCTAAATAAAAAAAAAATAAAATAAAAAGAAAAATCATGTGGTCTGCTTCAATGACTGTTTTCTTAGTTGTCTTTTTTTTCTTTGAGCCTGAGATGTTTTACCACTGTCCATGAATGTAAGTTCTTTAATGATGTAGTGGTTTACCATTCCACTCTGTTCTCCAACAAAATAATACTGTCTTTTTTGATAGTAGGGAATTTTTTTTAATTTTTTCATCAAAGACTACAAAACAAAGGTATCAGGTTTTAGCAAAACTTTGACTTTAATGTTGTGTCTTTCGGCTTATCCCGGTTAGGGGTCGCCACAGCGGAACTCCGGTCTGCTAATGTTTGGTAGTGGGTTTTTACGTGCTGAGTTACCAGCCCTGATGCACAACCTTCAATGAAGGCACGCCCATTCATGCATGCCTCCACACAGAAGACGCCCTAGCTAAGAATCGAACGGGACAACGTCTTGCTGTGAGGCGACAACGCTACCGCAGCAACTTTGACTTTAATAGGAAGCAATATTTGACTTTAATGCTCTTGCAATTGTGACTTTTCATTAAGGATCCAACATTCCCTTCTTTGATTTAAAGCAGCTAAGAAAAATCACCAGTGACTTTATAACTGTAGTATAAAATATTATACAAGCTTGTGCTCATGTGTCATGCTGAATGACACATTAACTGTTTTTCAGTAAAAAGAATTTGACTATGATGGACACACAGCCTTTTGTAATGGAAAGGTTGGTGGGAATGTAATGAATGACTTTATCTATGTGTCATAGCGTAACTATTGCAGCAATGACAAGACTGAAGGAACCGATTCCTTCAAAAAATCTACATCTACCAAATTACATCATTATTTCCCTCCAGAAACTCCATGAATTCTTAAGTTATTACGCATAGATATGGCTTCCAGATCATATTTCTTGTAAGTGCTGATTTTGTTTCCTCTGAAAAATAAGTCAAGCTTCTGATTTTTGAATATTTGATTCTAACACCTACAGGAAATTTGCAATATCTTGTTTACTTTCATACTGAATTATGAAAATGTAATTTCTTTATGCTTATAAGTTGTAAAATATTTCACATTGTTTAATCTGCTTAGTTATGTCCAGTTGCTTGAATTATATAACCAGGTCTATTTGCTTCAAGCATCTCTGAAGTAAATATTTGTTGCTAATTTTAAAAATCTATCTTGTTGACAGATGTGGAAGAATGCCGCTGCTTCTCTTGAGTTTCACATCTGATTTGTGTCAAGAAAAATTTTAAATGTAGTGATTTCATCTTCAAATTCAAAGATGTGGACATAGAGAGAGGTAGACAGAGGTAGTTATAAATATTTTTTGTGGAATTTTCTTAAAAGTTTTGAATTTTGCAGATAACCTTCAGTTGAGAAGACTATTGGCTTAGAAACTCTGCAATGACACCATTTAATTTTTAGCAGCCATTTTGGAATCCACATTATTGTTATCTGTAAAGAAGCCCTCAGACTATCCTTCTGTAAAATCAGTTTCAGCATTATATTTATCTCAGTATCATACAATTTCTTATCAACGTGTAATTATCTGTACTTTCAAAAAATTATGTGTTTTTCAGAATATTGCAGTCTCCATATCTTAAATATTTACATAATGCATTCCTTTTCATATAGCATCATACTCAGATATTCATTTCACTGTAACAAAAATTCATCTATATCAATTATTTAGATGTTCAGAAGGAGTGACATCTAGTCTGCTTTTTACGGTCCTCCACAAGTAAGTGTTCTTCTAGCCCTGTAAGTTCCAGTAGTTATTATCCTCTATTTCTTTTTATCTAAACAGTATTTTACCCACAATACATTGTATTCCAAGACCGTATAATTAACTGACCAACCTTTCATTTGGCACCAAATCAAATGCCTGTTACAGTCTAAGTAGGCCTCATTTGTTCACTTATCTAGTTATCAAAGGACTCTGTCAATTTTCCTGCCTTGACTGTTCAATTGTAACTGTTTGCTATTTTGTTTCAGTGTCCATTAGTTTTCAAATGCTCCAAAATTATTTCACTTACCAGTGAGTCAATGATTTTCCCTGCAGTTGAGATCAATCTGATGTATTAATAATATTCAACCTCTGTCCTGCAACCAGTCCTGTGAAAACATTTAAATAAAACATTTATGAGTTTTCAGGAAGATGACCCTTTTCTAATTATTTGACGAAGAGGTCAAGTAAATGCATTGCAACTTTCCCATTATTTCTCTAAGAATCAAGGGACAAAATCCCAGTAGATCATATTGTCTTGTTTATGTTCAGTTTTGAGAGTTCTATCATGGCCCTTTCATCTAAAAAACACATGGACTGACCTGTTTCTATCTTGCAGTCATACTGAAATGATATGATAAACATCCCTTGTCTATTTTATGGATCTTTGGAATTTAAGTCCCTTTAGAAGACGTATTCATTACCCTTTTCTAACTTTCCTATCCATTCATTTTACACTGCTTTACTGTGCATCATTTTGTTCATATTTGCTCTATTTATGCATCTTTTTTTTCTGAAAACTGGCCATTCTGTTACATGTTTTTTTTTGCGCCTGATCTCTTTTCTTCAGTTTTTATTATTATTTTTCTATATATAATTTCTGCTTTCCTCAGATTCAATTGGCAGTTGCCAGTCTTTCTCCTTTGGTATTTCCTTATATTTCCTGTTAAATGTTTCCATAAATGTGATCCCTTCTTATTTGGACATTGCAGTTTTTACAGTTTTTTATCAATGTGTATATTTTACACCAAACCCTGTTTCTAGTATAATAGCATTTTATGTATTTACAATATTGCTTTATTCTACTTTTTAGTTATCTTTCTAGAGCATTTCAGAGAAGAAACACCTTTTAGTTAAATCTCCTCTCTTAGAGTCCAGCACCTTCACTTTTGACTGGCTCTCTAGTAAAGTTGATAGTAAATTATTCTGTTTGATTAGATGCTTCCAAATGTTAACATCTTTGAGAAAGAAATATTTTCTCTCTTTTCATAACCATAACCAAAACTTGTCTTTCTTTAGTATGTTCTAGAAGTAGCTGTCTGAAGTGTACATCTTCTAAGGCATTATGAATGGTCCTGCTCTATTGTGAGGATAGGAAGGCAAAGCCAGACACCAGCAATATGGCAGTTTAATTGTCGATTGGTTGTGTAGTTAGTCTTAATAGGTTGGTCATGTGGTTGTGTAGTCTTAATAGATTGGTCATGTGACTTTTTATTATATTTAAACTTGATAAGTGTACATCCTTGCTAATTCTGATGCAGACTAGTACTAGACTCAGATAAAAGCACACATTAATGTAATTAACCATCCACATATTTTATTCCTACATTTTTTATTTTTGTTTTTGTTCTGTTTGCATGTTGGTATGCATTGAATGTTTTGATTTTTATGTGATGTGCTACTATTAGGTGATTGTGTTGCAAGTGGTATATGGAAGAGTCACTATCATTCAAACAACCAAGGAGTTTAGAGGTTGTATAACTTCTCAGTGGCATATGTACTGCTTTGTGAGGCAGCCTAACATCTACACATCTATACAATGCTATTACAGAGCAGAAACGTTTCTGTGTCCTTGCTGAATAAGGCTACTAGGTAAGGCACAGCCTGCTTTGTATGGACATCTCAACCCTTATATTCCTTCCAGGTGTCCTGTCACTGTGGAAAGACAAATAAACAATGGATTTGCTTGCCTCCATTCTCACAGGATGCACAAGCTAGTGTCTGTCACTCACTCTCACCCGCCCTCATTGGCTCCTTTAACACTCAGGTTGTTAATTGATCCTGTGTTTTCTTAACTGTAATCCGAGTTTTATGCTTCTGTGCCATGGAGGTGACTGAAAGCTCAAGTCCATTTAATAAAGACAAATGTCCATGTTATGCATGTTTATCTTACAAAATAATACAAATAGCTATATCCTTGGCAGGTTATATAACATTTTTATTTTTAATTTGAGTATTATTTACTATTCATTATGCTTGAACTAAAACATTATAATATCATTCCCAAGTCTTCCCCACAGGAGGATGTGAGGCATGCAGGCAAGTCCTCATCCCATCTCTCTTCTGTCAGATAGACCCAAACAGGTGCCTGAGCCACTGATCCAACTTGCGTCCCCTAGGTTGTTGCCAAGACTCTACACAACTGATCCAATGGAGTTGGTACATATAACACAATTTTAACTACTGCAAGCCTTTATTCACATAATGAAAATGCTGTTTCCATGTATCACCTGTGTTTCATAAAAGTTGTTTAAGAGTACGATGGTTATAATATTTATCAGTGCAATAGTGTACATGTGGTGGAATTACCTGGCAAGTCATAGCTTGATTACATTCTAGTTTATGTATATCTTGATAAAAGATGGCTGATGGCATTGATGCTGTACTAATATGGAAAGGATGAATGCTTATCCTGCTAGCTCTAACTATGCCCGGTGTTGTAATAACTGATATTTCTGATTCACTGATAGATGGCATCCTGTCATATGTGAATAATGACAACATATCTTGTCTACAGTTTAGACCTACATAATCTAGTGAATTTAGACATTTTTGGATTAAGCTTTTTGTGTTAGCGTTTCTGTAGCAAGAGTGAATAACAGTAGGGAGTGCAGGACAACACTTACACCAATTTACAATAGTTATTTAGATTTAAACTTCTTATGATATGACTTTGCCTATTTCAGTTCATGTTTGGGGGCTATTATACAGGTAAGAAAACATTTGTATGACCACCAGAGACAAAAGAAACAGTTAATACTTCATTTCAGTGTGGTCAGTTTATTGTGTTAAAGTCTTCTGTGATTCCAGTGCAAATATAAATAACTGACTTTTGGGGTTAAATGATCAGTTTATAATAAAGAATGGTCAATGTTATCTTGACTTTGATAGCTGATGATAAAACCACACAGATCAATCAGTCTATTGCTTTAACCTCTATGAACAAAAAATGTTGAAATCTGAATAAACTCATTAGTACCTAAATGGTTTGGACTGTCACAGCTCTAGCAGCCTACATGTCTTGCATTCCAGTGCATTTTCTGAAAAATAAACTTAAAAAGAATAAGAAAAACAAAAGTAAATATTATGTGAACACTAAAAGCCATTAAAACTGTACAAATTGCAATGTTATAAGTAAGAAATATTCTTTGCAGTGATAATACTGAGTGCAGCCATAGTCTTTCATAAATAATATAATATAATATAATATAATATAATATAATATAATATAATATAATATAATATGATATAATATAATATAATTGTATTTATTTTTTATTTTTATTTTACATTTGTTTAACAGGAAATTCAGACTGGACGCAGGTCCTTTTTCAGCAGATGCCAGGGGAGAAAAGCTCCACATCATGTACACAATAAATAGAGATACAAAGTTACAGCAATAGTAAGCAACATTACACATTGTTGGTTTTATACAATAACAAGACATCAACAGTATATACAATAAATGTTGCAAGTTAAGATAGTTTCTTGTCATTTATAATATTAGTAACAAAGTTGTCAGACAAGATGTTAAAGTATGTAAAGACAACTAGCTAATTCTGACTGTGGTTAGTAGTGGCGGTAGTATAGTTGGGTTAAGAGTCTAGGTGGGGGGGTCTACTTCACAATGTCAATAGCCGACAATATTGAAGCTGTGTCGGCACCACAACATCGAAAGTGCAGAACATTGTGCAAGTAAACAGAAATCAATGTAGGGGTAGATTTCCATTTACCTCAATGTAGTGCGGTCTCAGAGTTGGAATATTTAAGTAGGGGGGGTGTGGTGTGCCCCCTGCCTATGCTAGTTATTTTTTATTTTTGTTTGCTTTTTGTTTTTTAAGCATTATTCAATGCTTTACTACATCGATCACTAGAAGTTGACTTATAGTGATTCGATGTAGTAAGATTTCGATAACATGATATAGATGTGGGGGGGGGGTAAGGGTGGGGGTGTTAGTTTGGATTAGAACAAGGACAAAGCCAGTGCAAATTTAAGTGGAATTTGAGTGCAGTCTTGAAAAGGCTGCTAGAAGGTAGAGTAGTTATAGAGGGTGGAAGATTGTTCCAAAGTTTAGATAGATAATCCACACAAAACCCAAATTATATTTTTACTAAATTTTCACAATTTATCGTGTCTTGGAGAGTGTATAATCTAGACATAAATTGTTAGTACATTTTTATTAACCAGACATAAGCTTCCACATGATAACAAGAAATTCCCCTATGAGTGAATGTTTATTGAGATATATACAGAAATTTGAAAGCATATGTTTAATTGTATAATTAGCAGAATAAACAACAGACTAAATAACACTGAATAATTCTCAAGATGAATTTGACATGATGAATTTAACAGAAACATATCAATTGTGCTTGTCTGATGTATGTAAGTTAGTGTAGTAA
Organism: Protopterus annectens; assembly: GCF_019279795.1. NCBI lineage: Eukaryota > Metazoa > Chordata > Ceratodontiformes > Protopteridae > Protopterus > Protopterus annectens. The sequence continues at coordinate 93,185,642 of NC_056726.1, read as the reverse complement.
GAATGAAAGTGCCAAATGGTTTCAATCAAGAGGTGCATACTGTTTATAACACAGATGAATATATCTGTGTATCTATCTAAATATCTGTATCTATATATACACATTTCACCCATTTGTCGTTTTAAGGAAGCAATGCATGTTTGCTGTGAATATGGGGGTTATGCAGTAATATGTTAACCATATATTTTGAAGTATTGTGATTTGCCCTCAACAATTACTTGGATTTTATTCCTAAGAGTTTGGGCAAATTATTTGTAAATGTTATTTCTATTTATTGCTTTGTAACAGCTCTGATGGTGCAATCTTGCAAGTGAAGAAATATTTTGTTCCAGTCCTTTAGATGGAGCTTAGAACAGTACTTTATTTTACTAACCAGGAAAAATAAACAGAATGCAAATGGGTATGAAGAACAGCTTAAATGAGTTGATGTGCTTCTACAAATTCTTGCACAACCTGGTCTAGGTATCCTTTAAAGAATTTTATTATAATAATTGCTGGGACTAATCAACATCGTTTAGATCAATGCCTTTCTAGGTCTGTTAATTATATCAATACAACATGGTGGTCAAAAATATAACCTGAACATATCGTGTTATTTATTAAAGGAAAGAATTTGAAACGTATCATTCCTTTTATGTGCATGGTGAATATTTGACTAATGCATAAAGAATAGAACAATATGTCAATAATAGCTAGGTATTATCCCACCATACCTAATAAATGACAGTTTTGTCCAGAATTTGAGGAACTGGACAATAAAGATAAACAAAGGAATGTGGAGCATTTGTGTCATCAGATGTAAAACATTCATTTTTTTATAATTTGACATCACTGAAAACTATAATCCCAGGTGATGTAGCATCCATACTTGGACATAAGCAAAGCTTATCTAGTAAAAGAAAAATATTAGGTTATAGGTCTTTTAGATTCACTGATTTTGTACCATCCTTCACAGATAATACTGTTCTGTTTTATCAATAACACATTTTTCATCTTTTTCTGTGTATCTGGATTGAAACTGATGTGTGCATATCCTCCTTTCAAGAAAGTTTGCCATGCTTATTTACTATCAGGACTGAACAAATTAAGTGAAAAACAAGGTTTAGTTCTCTTAACCTGGATATGGACCCCATCAATGTCCAAAGAATATATATATATATATATATAACCATTCAAAAGATCATTGTCTATGTAACAAATGCAGTCTGAATTTAATCTCTGTCTTTCACCAAGTTGGTAAATATTAATAGACATTGCTTTGCAAAATAATATGAACTGATGGTCAGGGGTTACTGTCATTAAATCCACACCACTGTCTCCAGTAAATCTGAAAAAGAATAAAAGACAAAATAAACCATAAAATCAATAAGAAATATTACTTGTGGCTTTTAGATGTTGTCCTGTTCTATTCTCAGCTACAGTGTCTTCTGTGTGGAGACATGCGTGAATGGGCGTACCTTCGTTGAAGGTTGTGTGTCAGAGCTGGCAACTCGGCGCGTAAAAATCTACTGCTGATCATTAGTGGACCGGAGTTCTGCTGTGGCAACCCCTAACCAGGAAAAGCCGAATGACACAACAGCTGTTGGCTTTTACATGTAGCAAATGTATGCTGCTACTTTGGGCTATGACCCACACAGACTATAACTGAATGATCCATAGAATAGAACTGTAGTCCTTGTAGTCATGGCAATCCACTCATTTTGCTTTGAGATCAATGCCATACAGTACAACCTTATCTGCAGTACCAGTAATTTTAATTTGAGTAAGATAATAAACACACACACACACACACACACACACACACACACACACACACACACACACACACACACACACACACACACATGCACACTCAGGTCCTTATAACATATTGACTAAAAGGAATAAAGCTACACAGATAATGTATAGTTTTATAATGAAAAATATAAAATAAATTGTTGAACATGCAGATTGCATAAGCAAATGCAATAAATACCCTGCTCACAATTTTTCTAATTCTGGCTAAATAAGTACAGTGCTCTTTCTATCGCTGTCTACTGTTACAGAACAAAAACAGACAAAAATGACAGCAGAAAAATAAATTGACTTGTTTAGAAAGCAAAGGAACCCACAAGTAGCAATGCTCAAGCAAGCACTGAAAGAAAATATCTGATGTAGGGTACCAGCAAGAGGATCACACTATCTGAACTGTGGAGGGATGCATCATGACTGATCAACAATAGGAGACAGATAGCACAGCAACATCCAAACAGATTTCCCATTTGAAGGGTCTGGGGTTCTTTCTTTTCCCTGTCACCCCAAAATTGGAATTTAAACAATAAACCTTAGCTGAATGACGTAATGCCTTAAGCAGCAGGAAATGAATGGTCCATCCTGGCTGTATGTAAATGCATGGATGTGTTTTTGGTTACTATCCTTTATGAATAAAAAAGAGGCACAGTATTTTTTAAATGTCACTCTTAGCAGCCATCTGCCATGCCACAGCAAGGCAATTACATATCCTTTGCCATATATATGCATCTATATCTATATCTATATCTATATCTATATCTATATCTATATCTATATCTATATCTATGTCTATAGCTATATTCATACATACACATACACTCACTCACACACACACACACACACACACACACACACACACACACACACACACACACATATATATATATATATATATATATATATATATATATATATATATATATATATATATATATATATATATATATATATATATATATATATATATATATATATATATATATATATATACACATTCTCTATCTATATGTATATATCTACATATATCCCTAACACATTATCGAACATTCGTATAAGTGAATGGCAGAATATTAAGCCAAAAACTTGAAAACCCAGAACAAAGAATAGAGCATGATGTCAGTTGTGAGGGATTGTGGCACACTGGGGATGTGGGTACTGCTCCTTTCACCACTGTGGCGTGATCTCAAAACTGGTATACATAATTAGCAAGCCCCTTGCAAAAAGAAAAAATAATCAAGTGCTTTATGAGTCATGATCTGTCTTGATGTGTTGTCAAGCTTTTAGGCTTAATATTCTGCCATTTGCTCATCTGAGCATTCAATAATGTGATTGAGATAGATGGAGAGATAGACAGATAGATTCAGCATTTGACATAGCTGATGCATTTCAGAGAAAAACACTTTTTCTTGCAATATTAATTTGTTGTGCCTTTCATAGCTTTGTTGCATTTTTCTATTAAACATTTGCTAGGTTGTGTACAGTTCTCAACATTTCTCTCTCTATCTATACCTGTAGCAAGTGTCCTTGATGCAGCCCCTATAAATGATGCTTAAGTTCAGGGTGTATCCCCTTTTGATACCCTACCCAGTTCATATCTAGAAAGACCATTTGCATTTTGTTTACAAGGTGAGACCCTTCTGCCATCTTACTTTCCCTTGCTTTGATAGATAATTCGAGCCTTTTGACTGATTGCTGGGACCTGGTGTCTACATGGTGCGCTATCAGTTGATTACACCATGGCTTAGCAAGGAACATGTACTCGAATTTCAGATTTGCTGAAACTTGGTAGGATGTAGTTCCTATGAGTATTCTAATTAATTCACTGAGGTGTCAAGCTAGGTCTCATGTAGATATTTGTCATATGATCCTTTCTGATTATACATATAGTCTACTATAGATATTTATACATACAGTCCACTATAGATATTGAGTACTAGTGCATCACAATCAGGATAAGGTATATGCAATGCAGTGGTGCAGTGGTTAACGTTGTCATATCACAGCAGGAGGTTCTCCAGTTTGATTTTCAGCTGGGGTGCCTTCTGTGCAGAGTTTTCATGTTCTCTTTGAGTTTGTGTGGGTTTCCTCCGGGTACTCTGGTTCCTTCCCTCAATCCAAAGACATGCGTCTGAAATGTTTCTCCACGGGCATCCACTGAAAATAGGCTCTGTCCTAGTAGGACTTTCTTGGTCAACAAATGTTAAATAAATAAGGCTTTATCATTTTAACACTGTAGAGATTGTGGCTATGTAAACTGACTTGTAACTCCACCATATAGTTACCGTCACTGACCTGTCTCACAATTGTGAAAGGACAAACCCAGGTTGACTGTAGCTTATTATGTCAAACAGGAATAGTCACTGACACCTTATACCTAACAGTATATTCTCAAACTCTGGCTGTAAGATAACACCAGAAATGTTTCTGCTGCTGCATTTCTGTTAGGCACTACCGTGCAAAACCCGTGAGCATAAGTCTAGCCATGAAACTTAAGGGATACTCCACGACCACCTGCTTGAGGGAATCACATTACTCCTCCCTTTCATCACAGCTTACATCTATGAGTACCTCACTCTGAGATCATAAAGCAACTCAAATGGCAAAAAAATGTGAATTCTTGGGGTACCTCTTTGTATATAATAAGGAGATGGGACATATTCTTGTTCCACTGTTGCTTAAACTCATGGATATAATGCTATCAGCATGGTCTTAAGAGAAGAGTTAAAAGTTCCCATTAAACCATCAGATTGTGAATAGAAGGGAGGATTATTTAGATGCTTTACTGCACAATGCTTCCACAACAGATCAGTAGCTTTGAAATGAAAGTAGCACCTCTGTCTGTGAATACGTCCCAGGACTCACCTTCTTGAATATTTTCAAAAGATCATTTGTCATCTTCTCTGCAAGTGATAATAAAATAATGTCAGACAGGATGAGTATTACAGGGAATTAACAGACCACCCAGGAGTGTTGTGAGTTCTAATGCTCACCATAAAGGGGATTAGTATGCTTGGAAACTTTGTACCTATTTTGTTGTTTTGAATTTATTATTAGTATATATATATATATATATATATATATATATATATATATATATATATATATATATATATATATATATATATATATCTGGGATTATATTTTATGACTGAAAAAACATAATAACAGTTTAAATCAGAAAATCACAGAATATCAGACAAGCTTGTCCTTTGAAAGCCAATGTTTTATGGGAATGGTTATTTGTTCTTTCCCCAGTGTGGACTCGAAGTTGATATATGTGTATACGTATATATATATATATATATATATATATATATATATATATATATATATATAACATATATATGTTTATGTGGATACATATCACTTAATTGAAAGACCATTTCACTGACACCCATTTCACTGAGACCAAATCACCTAAAGTTCATATCACTGAAAGTTTATTTCACCTAAAACTCATTTCACTGGCAAGTAGTACTCTAAGGCAAGTCAAAGGTATATATCCTTTTTCCCACTGTAGTGCGATCCTGGTGTTAGTATATATAGTTGGGGAGTGAGGTGCACAGCCCCCATATTGGGGTGTGTGAGTGTGTGGGGGGGCATAGCCCCCACTTAATTTGGTTTTCTGTTGTCTGGTTTTGTTTTACATTATTTGGTAAAACCCAACTAGCTGGGGAGCTATGCCCCCCACACTACCGAATGTAGGGGGCTGTGCCCCCACATCCCCCCTAACTATATATACTAACACCAGGATGCCACTACAGTGGGGAAAAGGACCTATACCTTTGACTACTTATCATTGAAAAGAGCTTTAGGTGAAATGAGTTTTAGGTGAAATGAACTTTAGGTGATTTGGTCTCAGTGAAATGGGTGTCAGTGAAATGGGCTTTCAGTGAAGTGGTACGAATTCATATATATATATATATATATATATATATATATATATATATATATATGTGTGTGTGTGGATATGTATGTATGTATATATATATATATATATATATATATATATATATATATATATATATATATATATATATTTATATGCATGGGCAAGCAGGCAGACTTGCCTCCCTGCAAAAACAATGCTGTTTGTGTTGCTGGCTTTTGAAAGACAGGATGGTTCGATGTTCTGTAATTTGCTGATTTAAATTGCCATCTTATGTTTTTTTGACCATATGATGCAAATCCCTATATCAATAGCTATCACTATAGTTACGACTATCTATCTATCTATCTATCTATCTATCTATCTATCTATCTATCTATCTATCTATCTATCTTTCTATCTATCTATCTATATATCTATCTATACATCTCTTCATCTGTCTATCAACATATCTATCTGTGTATCATTATGCAAAATATTCCAGAAAATAGTCTGTCCACCTAATGTTTGAAAGTTGGTGTAGGATGTATAGTTGTTGCAGGAGGCAGTATTTCACATCAAAAGTATAGATGTATACAGTCTGTACTTCGTCACTTTTAATGTCACTCAGCATGTGTTCCTTTATCCTGCATTTCTTAATTATTAAGTTTGAAAATGCTTTTTTTACATTTACTGCTACATTGCTTATATACCCTAACAACATTGAATATAACACACCATATTGCTGCAGTCAGAAAAGTATAAAATAGGTCAAAACAGACTCATTTGCAGCACTATTACAAATTCAGTGACTATCCCATGTTAATGTTAGTTATTTGAGAGAGACAGATAAAATGAGAAGTACTTAACTTATTTTTCTAAGCAATGTATGTGATTTGCAATGCTTCACCCAAAACTAGATTGTCTGTAAGTTATACCAATCACTCGTCCACAAATCATATAGACTGGTGACTTATATGATTGGTAGTCAATTTATTTGTGTCTAAAGATTTGCAAGTTGCTTCATAGAGTAACGTCTGGGCTTAGAATATGGGCTTGAAAAAGACGTCTTAATTAATTCCTGCTCATTTAATTTTTTTAGTTGTGTTCATTTTGGAGTTGTTCTGTTTTGTTTTGTTTATTGTAAGCAGCAGTTAATGAGGGGAGAACAAATGGCAGCCTGAAAAAAGTAAATGGCAGCTTTAAGAAAAGTGTTTACTGATGGTGTCTAGATTTCCTGCCATATTTTTTTTACTGGAATCTACTGTACATTAAAAGACCTATGGAATACTGAGCATCTGGTTTAGATTTTATTTATTCTGAGTGCATTATCTAAGCCTCATTAGAGGATAGCATCATGCCCTCAGGGTACTTAATAGCAATCTATACCATCACCAAGACAACTTTTGTCTGTGCACTTGGAATTCTAAGAACTCCCACAATCTCCATGGTTACTGTCTGAAATGGCTCCTTGTAAAGAGGCAAAGGCACCAAACCAGCCTTAGATTTACATCTTGCCTTTCCAACCTTTTGGCACTGCTAAAACATATTTATGTACCCTCTCACATATTTTGAAATATGTATTCAGCATAAATTTTGCATAACCCTTGCTTTTGTATAGTTTATACATTATGGACTGAAAAATTAATATCATGGGATATGGCAAGAAGTGCCCATCAGTAGTTCTTTGGGACCACCAGCTGCTGTATCACGTCTCTCTTTCTAGTGCTCTTTAATGAGTTTGTTCTCAGGACAATAACCACTTCTATCAGTATGCTGTCTCCTTCTGCCCTTGAGAGTTAGTAGTCTTCTTGGCTACCTCTCTCAAGTTGTGAATAGTAGGATCCCAAAGCTAAGCCCATCTCTCGTGTTGCTTTGCGATCCTCCCCAGTTTCCCTTCAAAGGAGGTCTGGTATCTTTAGACATGTATGGCTCAGAATTGTGCTGGCTGCTACATCACTCTCTTTAAAGTAGTCTCTTCCAAGGGAAGCGTAGTGCTTTCTGACAGCTGTAGCTCAGATCCAGGCTTGCTGCTTCCACCCAACTCTCTTCCTAAAAATGCCATATCATCAACCTCTATTGAAGGCGTGGGCATTGTCTTGGTCTTCCCTATATGCAATCCTCTCAAGCTTGCCTCCATGACTGGCTATGTGTAAATGCATGCCCACAAGGTACTAAACCATCACAATTATTTCTAGTTAAAACATAATCTGGCATACAATTAAATACAGCCACCTGTTTGTTCCTCTTTTCCCCTTCCCAATCCAAGTAAACTCTGACTCATTGCACTTAAAAAGGTGTACCTTCCAGGACTTAATTGGAGTGGACAGCCTGGGACAGTACTACTTATTTTTCTAAACCAGCTGCAGGCTTAATAATAGCTTTGTTTAATGCTTTATCACACTTAGTAGCACTTTCTTTCTCCTCCGCAAAGGTAGGATACACACCCTTGTGGTACTTTGGTATAGCAGTTGTTTCCAGTCAGTTCACCACTGTGTTGCCACCGCTGCTTGCTGCTTCATAAACTTTTGATCTCCATCTTGTCACTGATACTTGTACTCTGCATGCCTGTTTGGATACACTAAAGCATTTAGCTACAATAAATGGGCATGTACTTAAACCAATAACTTCCTCTTTGACTCAGAGAACAATTGGGATGGCATAGACAGCCCTATGGCTTCCTTTCTACCTATGTATACTGCTAGATACCCACTTCTTATCCAGTTGCGACCTGTTGGCCAGATAGATGTTACTTTTTCTACTCATTTTTCAGGCATGGTACCTTACCGGTGGGTCAACACAATCTACTTATTGTCAAAGTACTGAGTGCTTGTTCCCAAACCATAAGAACTCCCAACTTCACTTGGGTCTATTGCTGGCACAACTGACTAATATCCTCCATATGAGGTGGAAGGGTGCAGTGCATGAGTTTTTTAGTGCCTTTATGAAACTCTGTGTAGAATATCCCTGGTGTCTAGTGCCCTCCAACTCTAAGTGTCATTGTGGCAAAATATTTTAACTTCTACCTGGTGTCCAGTATCCCCCCCCACCCAAGTTCACTCCTTGTTAAGTGCCATTAAGGTACAATGCATAGAGAGTAATCCTTAGGGTCTATTGTGTACCATGAGCCTATGTGTCTTTAAGCCATGGCTGTATAAAGTTATGCATAGAATCTAGTGTTTCCCCTGACTCTATATTGTGATTTGTCTTCATTAGCGTAAGGTACTGTGTGGGTATGAGAGCTCTCCCACACACAAATCCACACATTCATGTATGCATACACACACATATACACACAGACACACACCTGTATTCACGCATATATACACACCTAGTTAACCTATCCTCACTAACCCCATAACTGCAGGCACACACACTATCACACATATACTCACAGGGATCTACTTCAGGAACTTGACGTTTCAAAACTTCACACTTCAAATGGCCAAGGGCATAAGATCAAACCTAATAAAAAAAATTTACATTTTGCGGGGGGGGGGGGCAAGCCAACCCCTGCATCCCCACACTCCCCACACTCCAACACCCCCTGCTAATTAAATATACCAACTCTGAGATTGCACTACAGTGAGGGAAAGCAGTAAATGTCCCATTCCATGCTGTACAGTGATCTTAAGGTCTCATCCTTTTGAAGTTTTGAAACTTACAGCTTCTGAAGGAGATGCACTGACACATGTAGCCACACACACGTATACACATGCAGACAGCATCATATACCTGAATGCTAAACTCCTCAGCACTTACCTCTGTCATGATAGGAGAAGATGAGCATTTGGTAGTGTTCATTAATGTGAATGGCCAGGTCAGGGCGTCTCAATTTATACTTATCCTCAAATTTATAAATGCCTTGCTGCAGGAGTTCTGGGGAAGAGCATATGGGAATTCAGCATGTGCCTTTCCCCTGGAATGCCTCATTAGTATTTAGTATCCCTGCAGAGACAGCCCACCACTGTGCTGCATGTCTTTGTGCTAAAGCACTGTGGTAGGGTTGTCTCTGAATACAGAAAGGTTACTGTGACATGTATTTTGCCCTGTGTTTTGAAACAGTTAAAATAGCATTTGCTCAAAAATTATATTTTGTATACACAATTACAAACTATTACTTTCAAACCTGAAACTGAGTTCAAGCCAGGCTTAATATCAGTCTTTAACAGTGTAACTGATATTTCACAACTTCAGTGTTTTATATGAACACACACACACACACACACACACACACACACACACACACACACACACACACACACACACACAAAATTATTTTTGCCACAGAACATATTTATGCTACATAATGTACTATGTGAGTGTATGTGGATATGTGAGTGACATGTTTCAGCTTCCCTTGAGGAAACCGCTCCCGAGAGGCTCCCTAAAGATCTCAAGAAAGTATGTGTGTTTACTAAGCCTGATAACTCCTATAATCCTACTAGCTGAAGTCATACTCTCCCTGTCTGGAGTGCCAGCAGCCTAACCCCCCCCCAACTCTACTCCTCACCCTCCACTCCTCACTCTTTTTCCCAGCACTGTTGCTCCCTTCTCCCCTTATTTACTTAGCCCTATTTTTCCCTTGTGAGAAGATAGCTTCTATCCACTAGAGGATATCCCTTCCCCTTGACATTAGACTTATTTCTGATCTTGACATTCTCTCTTTCAGACTCTTAGTTCTCACATCTCAGTCCCTCACTCTTTTCCCTGATACTTTTAGTCCACTTCCCCACCATATCTAGGCCCTCTCCACTTACCCATATACTACTTACCCTTCTTGAACACTGTTCTACAGATAGTTTTTCGCTCCTCTTCTGCTCTACTGGGCTCTACCCACTCCGTTCGCCTTGCGGGCTCACTCCGCTCCCCTACCCTGCCCCCAAATCTCACCCGCCCCCAGCACGTCTACCTTTATACCTCCATACACCACACCCACTGCTAGTCTACTCCAATCAGTAACATACATCTAGACACACCTCCCTTTTTTTCCCGCCAAAACCAGCCCTCATATAGCCCTCTTACAAACCCCTATTATCTTCTTTCCTGGCCTAAACACTCCTCTTCCACACCCACACCACACCACACCCCCTCACATATAGTACTACTCTCCACATATTGAATACTACATAGGAAATTTACCTGCTGCTCTATAATTAGTGTCCTCTATACACCATCTAACTCTACTCACAACTATTATTCTGTCTTTTTCCTCCAAATATGCTTTTAAAACTCTATCTCATCTCCCTTTCTCTTTTCTTTCTCCTCTCTTCATTCCATTAAGACCATCTCTCCCAACCCACTTTTTCCCTACACTTCCAACACTTTCACATAACTAATTATCAGAACTTACCTCTCCCTCATTCATACTCTATTATTTCCCCCATCTATATCCTTCTAACTATCTCCTTTTATTCCAATACAAACTCTTCTCCTACCATACACTCCCCATCTTTATAACTACTAGCAAATCCCTCCAATCTACAACAGAAGCCAATATCTTTACCTTACTATCCGCCCACATAAACTGTTCCATACTATAGCATATTAGCACTCTCTTGTCTGGTGATATCCACCCAAACCCAGGCCCCTCCTCTATAAAAACCACAAATAAATCCTTACTACTTACTTCCTTAAACTCCCAAAGTATAGTAAATAAAGTCCCAAACCTCCATGCTTGGCTCATACACAATAAACCTGACATCCTGTCTATATCTGAAACCTGGTTAAAACCACATATAAAAGACTCTGAAATTATTCCCCCAAACTACTCCATCATCAGGAAAGACAGGCCTCTCAAAAAGGGTGGTGGGGTGGCCCTCATATATTCATCCTCCCTAGCAGTCACTCCCTACAATAAACCTACTCCACACTTTAACAATGCTGAACTTCTCCTTACTCTACTACAAATCAATAATCACAAACACATTTGTCTAGCATCCCTTTATATACCCCCAGGGGACAATATCTCCACACTTGAACATATCCTCTCTTGGATTTCTAGTAACATTAGCAACAAAACCATAATCATGGGAGATGTAAACATCAACTGGGCCTGCATTCAATCTCCAACAAACTCCTCAAATATTAACCTATACAATTTCTCTCAACTAATCAATTCAGTAACTCTCCCTGCTAAAAACCTTTCCACTGGAACTACACTGGATTGGATCCTTGTCTCCCACCCTCACTATTTCTCCAACAGTGGCACCCTTCCAGACTCCCTTAGTGATCACACACCCACTTTCACCAACCGACTTCCCACTGTCCTTCAACAAACCCACAACTATATAACTATCCGTGACCAAAAAAATTTCAACCCAACTACCTTTGTAAACTCCTTAAAAGCAATTAACTGGAACTGTCTAAAAGCCCTTCCTCTAGACATAGCAGTGACACACTTTAATACAACCTTCTTGACATTACTTGACTCTCAAGCTCCCCTAAGGACAAAGAGAATGAAGACAAAATCAGCCCCCTTGGCTCTCTAAACACACTCTTGCTACCATGAGACATAGAGATAAAGTCTGGACACGCTACCAGAAACTTAAAACAAGTCTGCTCCTTAATGAATACAAAATGCTTCGAAATAAAGTAAAGAAACTCATCACCTCTGATCGACGAAACTATTTTTCTACACTCCAAAACCAAAATAAAAACAACCCTCAGAAATTCTGGAAAGGGATCTCCAGTCTCCTTCATCCTAGTACACCAGATACTCCCACCCCTGACTGAAATGCCTCTGAACTAGATCTGGCCACCCAATTTAACTTTTTTATTGACTCAATTGCAAAACTGACCTCTTCATTCTCCAACTCCACTATGCTCTCTAACACCCTCCCACCCCCCCACTCACACTCTATCCTTCACCACTTCTACTTCCTGTTCCCCGTCCTCTAACTCCTCTACCACTTCTACTACCCAACCTTTACTCCAAGCACCTCCACCCTCCAACTCTCCCTCCCCCAACTCCACTTTCCTCTCATTCAATCCCGTGTCTACATCCTCTATAAAGAAACTTCTTCTGAAATTGAAACCATGTACCAACGCCCCTGACAATATACATTCCTACTTTCTTAGTATAGCTGCTGAAACACTTGCATATTCCATCAGCATCTTAATTAACCATTCCCTAAAAGAATGCACAGTTCCCCAAATCTGGAAACAAGCATATATTATTCCTCTCCACAAAGGGGGCAACAATAACAACGTCAGCAACTTTCGTCCCATAGCCATCCTGTCCCCCATTTCCAAAATCCTAGAAAAATGTGTCCAACTTCAACTCCTCCCTCATCTCCTAGAAAATCACCTTATAACTCCTACACAGCACGGCTTTAGACCTAACCACAGTACAATGACAGCCCTCCTCTCCTTCCTTGAAACAGTAAATAGAGCTCATGATTCTGGCCTAATTGTTTCTACCTTATTACTAGACCTCTAGCCTTCGATACCATCTCACATAGCCGGCTCATAACTAAACTCTCAGAACTTAACCTTTCTTCCTCTTCCTTGCAATGGTTCTCTAGTTACCTATCCAACCGGAAGCAAGCAGTAAAATGGAAAAAAAACTACCTCCTCATTCCTTAGTACCCCCCACAGGTGTTCCACAAGGCTCCATTCTAGGTCCTGTTCTCTTCAACATATTTATAAATGAATTCCACAAATCAATCCCATTCTCAAACATCATCCAATATGCAGATGATTCAACTATCATCTGCTCAGCCACCTCTATCTCTACACTTCAAAAACTAGCTCAAGATGCCTTTTCTACAACAGAGCAATGAATGTTAAAAAATCACCAAGCTCTTAACGCCTCCAAGACCAAGCTAATGATTTTTACTCCTTCTAAAGCTACTCATCTCAATATGAATACATTTTCAATCACTAGCCAAAATACCTCTCCCCTAGAATTGGTGTCAGAGACCAAGCTACTTGGGGTACAAATTGACAACCAACTTAAATTTACCTCTCACCTACAAAAAAATATCAAAAAATCCCACCAAAAACTTGGTATGCTTTACAGACAAAATGCCTACCTTACCTCTGCTACTAAAATAACACTCGCTTCATCCTTCCTTATCCCCTCCCTTCTCTATGGCACCCCACTCCTAACTAATCTTCAATCCTCTCTCAAAAAACAACTTTCCTCTTGTAACAACAAAATTGCAAAATTCGCCACCAGCCACAAGTCTTCCACCCACCACTGTTTTTCCCTCCAGAAACTAAAATGGCTAGAACTTCCCAATCAACTCACTTACACTCAGCTAACTCTAGCCCACAAGCTTATTCTCAACCCCTCCCTCTGTCCTTCCCTTTCTTCTGCTTTTAATATGCATCTACCCAATAGAGTATTAAGATCAAACAATCAAAACCTACTCAAAGTCCATAAACCTACATATCCCCCAGGCAAAAACCTTCTATCTTTCAACCTAGCTCGCATCTGGAACTCCCTTCCTCCACTCATCCGCACCACCTCTAATCACTCTGCTTTCAAAAATCTCTATACACACCTAGCATCTCAGTGGGAATGCTCCTGCTCCCACCCTACATAACCTACTCTTCTCCTTCTCTCATCCCTCAGTGCTCTGCTTCATCTTAATATACCCAAAATTCTATAGAAATTATTAGATAAGTCCATATATTCTCTTCTTCCACCACTTCATCATGTCACTGTACCTCCTCTTCCATTCTAGTAACTAAGTTTTCCTAACTACTCTGTATAAATGGATATTTCTGTGCTAAATAATTATTACATTTTTCTGCACAATGTATTTAGCTGTACATTTTTTGCTTTCTTTTTTACCTATTGTTAAACTTTGAATGTATGTGTGAATATATGTTTGTAAGTATGTAGAATGTATTTTTGGAGCTTTTCTCCCCAGGACTCCATTGAAAACGGGTTCCTTGTGGCCCAATGGACTATCCTGGTAAACCAACTGCAATAAATAAATAAATAAATAAATAAATAAATAAATAAATACTATGGATAGTGTTCTAAAGCAATTAAAATATTATTAACCTACCATGGGGGAATGTAATGTGCAGCTGTCAAACCATCTGCTGTTTACTCTTTGTACAACTAAGAGAGTTTGTATTATATGCTTATGTGTTCTAATGGCTTAAAAAAACATTTAATTTGCTAGGTGAGTGTGCTGTGTTTGACAGTATGGCATATTTTGAATAGTAAGATGACTGACATACCTCAGAGAATTACTTGTTGACAAGCAAACTCATAATGTACATATTATGTGAGTGCACTTCTCCCATTTTATGTTTTGCTTTGGTTGTTGTAGTCCAATCAATGTAGATTGCCTTAGTATTAGGACATAATAAAAGATGAGAAATTATTTAAATGTTATTCTAATGCACTTATAATGGACTTGTTCTATGAATGTACTTTTTTTGTTCTATAGATATACTTGATCAAAATGTGTAGGTCAGAATAAGTGATTGCACATGTGTAATGTTAATGGTATTCTATTTGAGTATCACACTAAATGGACTGGATACAAAAACAAGAGAAGTAAAGAAGAAGGGAGATAAAAGTGGGGCTGGATTGTCTATAGCAGCACTAATGTGGTTATTTAAATCTTCATTAAAAATTTAGGAAAAATGTTACATTAAGTTCTGCATAAATGTGCAGAAGAGAAATACAGAGCAGAACAATAAATAATCCTGATCAGACTAAGCTAAAGAAAAATCAGTTAAATTAATTGTAAGTGTCAAGTTTAAAATTTGTCAGTGATGTATGTATGCATGTTCTTAAGAATAACATTGATTAGGTATTATAAGCTGCAAGGTCAGATTATAGAGATAAAAAGTCATTCCAAGTCATAGTTGGTACATTGCCAAGTTTTTAGTCTGTGATATATATGTCTTGACTTGTTCAAGGTGACACAGAAAAGGAAGGCTGAGGAAATCAAATCCTAGACCACAGGAAGCAGCTCGTTAACAGCTCCCGGTGCTAGTCTCTGCTCTAACTGCCTAGTCTGCAGGATATGTCTAATAGCTTCTTTACCTGTGTCCCATAGGCTTATTTGTTCCTCCCATGAGTGAACACCGGGCACCACTAGACAGGACAAGACTACTGTGATTCATTTATTCTCTATCCAGAGAACACTATCAGCCATTCTTTGAAAAGAAGATGAGAGTCAAGCCATAGGGAATGGGCCAATGTGATGAACATGTGGTTTTCCCTAATTCCCATAATTCCCACCCCTGTGGTGGCCCACAAGCTCAGCAATTATTGTTAGTTAGAAATCCTCATGCTGTGCCACCACATAAACCTTTGTGGTAGAATACGGCATCCATGATTGGCTCCTTCTGCTGTGGTGTCCCACCCTTTAGTAGATGTGTCAAAAGAAATGTATACTTTAAAAATGATCAATACATGGCAGGTTCAGGTTAAGGCACTTTAATCTTGCAGCAAGGAGACAAAAATGTGCTAATACAGAGTTTGTCTGACTAGAATCAGGAAATGCAGGCATTTTTATACATTTTCTAATTAGACGTTGCCTACCAAGCTGACGTAGTAAATCACAAGTTTTAACATCATTATTTCGTAGTGCTTGTTTATATAATTTTCTGCTTGTACTATCAATTTTTGTGAGAAACTTCCTAAGAAAAACAATGTGGCCTTGGCTACCACCGGTTAGATGTATGCAGTGTTACCATTCAAGGTACTATGGCTAATTTGAGTACAAAGCAAGTATAGATTGCAGTTCATTTCTCCAACAGTCCTTTGTCTATGTTATCTCTTCTTCCTGCAGCTGTGTGTGTTCTCATACTTCGAACAGAGCTAACTGTTCAAAATCATTTCATTACAGAATATAGCATTGTTCATTCATTTCTTCCTGACCTAGCAGATAATCACCTGCTTCTCAAGTACATTTCCAAAAGGCATAAACATGAATATTGCTGTGCTAGCAATTTACTAGGTCAGAGGGCATCTTGCAAGTTTCAGAAAGCACACTGCAGTTTCACAAAGCATCTTTTTGTCTCATATGAAACTCAGCTGTATATAAAATAGTGCATATAAAATAGAATGAAAAACGTGTTAACTTATTTAGTTTCTAATTAGCATTAAGCACACACATTAATACATATTTTTCTGACATTTCCCCCCTGTTAATACTTTTTAATTCTATTTTCAAAAGAATAAACAGTTTGCTTCTTCTCCTAACCTATTCCATTCAGGATTTGCAGTTAAGAGAGTCATTCAGTTTAAACTTATGAAAGTGTTTCACATTTCAACAATTCTTCAAATTCAGTACTTTGATACAAAATCTCAGAAACTGATATATCTATAAATTCTTTGATTAACTTTTTCATGCAGGGAATACCACAACAAATGCATGCTCCTAATAGGAGTACTCCCACACAAATGGCAAACAAGATGTTTATTAGGATGGAACCCCACCCCCCAAACAAATTCTGGAAAAAGTCCGTCAGAGGGTTTGGGCCTGGTTTGGTCATGGTCGACACTTGCTGGATCACCTCAAGATGGTCGTTTATTTCGTGCTGGTTGTCAGGAATGTACGAACAGCATTCTTCTTTGATTAAAGCACACAAACCACCTCTCGCCACTAGGGTGAAGTCGAAAGCCATGCGGTTCTGAAGCACCACAGTTCTCATAGCATTCAGTTCATCAGTCACTAATTCGAGAGCAGAAAAAGTTGCATTGCTCATAACTTTGAGAAGTTTAGACAGTTTTCTCAGCTCCCAAATCGATTTCACTGCGCCATATGCAGGGGCTATACCTGCCCATGATATAATGGTGTCACTCAAGTCCATGTGTGTCAGTTTATCTTTGTTTTTTACGGAGTTATGGTTTCTCCATCCTGCTTCGATTCGTCCTACTGGATTCTCGGGTCTCTTAATCGGACTTCTAGGTTTGCTGCTGACCTCTCTGATGTTTCAAATTTTTCCCTGAGGCAAAGCTGCAGTGTGTCGTATGGCCGGAACCAGGTAACCCAAAAAACAACTGCCGGACCAATTCTCAGGTAGCCATTTATATGCTTTTTTCCCACAAACAAAATAACAATTCTCTACTTTAGTATTCATATAAGCTTGCCCTGCATGAAACATTTTCTTATCAATAATAGAAAGCTGTTTTAAAAGAACAGGATTATGCTGTATCTCATCAACACTCTTATGCATCTTAGCAAAATATGCATCATAGTTTGTATCACAAATAGTTTTAGTCTTACTGGGTTTAATATAACATTTATAAGAAACAGTCACATTGCAATTGCTCCAACCCACCTGAATAGTGTCGTTTCTTGTAAAAACATACAATCCCTTTTTGTGTAACAGGTAGGTACAATGCTGTTTTGTCTTGTGACTTCACAGGTGTAGTATCAAAAATCAAGTTTTCCCAGGTCTCATTTCCCATTTTGTGTAACAGGTAGGTACAATGCTATTTTGTCTTGTGACTTCACAGGTGTAGTATCAAAAATCAAGTTTTCCCAGGTCTCATTGACCCCTAGGGGGACAGCAGTCATTAATAATCCCCCGAATGCTGTCAGTATAGCTGTGCAAATCTAGCAGTTCAAAACATTGAAAGTCTCAGCATACACATATTTAATTGCTTGGTAAGTGTTAAAGTTTGGATGCCAGTCTATGAGTAATGCATTGCGTTTGATTAGTTCAACTTTTGTGGCTGGGAAAAGGACAGGCCACAACAAAAAGATCAATGTTATCAGTATAGCTATCAGAATAATCATGCAAGTTTTCTGAGGTTGTTCTACATCTCTGTTTACTCTATACCTGGTCATTTTGTTCTTGTTGTACAACAGTAACAGGGTTTTTGTCCAGTTCAAAGTTCTTAACCAGTTTACAGTGTGTCAAATGAATCCAGGACGCTCGCTCTGCGATTTTGACTGCAGTAGGTGTCGACAGTAGTACCTGGTACGGCCCTTCCCACTTCAGAGAACTCCAGTTCTTTTTCTTTACGACCTTCACCCAGACCCATGTGCCTGGAGCTACTGCTGCTTCCGATGGTCTGGTTTGCTCTTTATTTGAAACAGAATTTAACTGCAAAAGTTTGTTATTCAAAAATCGCCTCATATACCCTGCAAGTGAGCTGTCAGCCTCCTGCTCTGCAGGCATGAGAGTTTTCCATTGAGGTGTATAATATGCCCTCCCAAACAGAACGTCAAAAGGAGTTAACCCTTTTGCATTTGGTACAGTTCTCATGCTCAACAGTGCCAGAGGTAAACAGTGCACCCAGTTCTTTTGTGTCTTACTAATCAATTTCCTAAGCTTATTTTTCAAAACCCCATTATGCCTCTCTACTAATCCTGCAGATTGGGGGTGGTATGTGCAATGATTTTTCAGAGAAATCCCGAAATAACAGCTGAGTTGTTGTATAGTTTGATTTACAAAGTGTGTGCCATTGTCACTATAAATCTTTTCCGGTATGCCAAATCTAGGAATAATTTCTTTAATGAGGACTTTTGCAACAGTAGCTGCATCTGGATTTTTAGTTGGAAAAGCTTCCACCCATTTGGAAAACATATCTACAATGACAAGGCAGTACTTCTTATTTTCGCATTTCTTCAGCTCTATAAAATCCATACAAATAGTATGGAACGGATACGGTGGTGTAGGGAAAATTCCTTGCTTAGGTTTCAATCCCCCTTGTGCATGATGCTTGTTACAAACATGGCATGCTGCACAAAAAATTTTTTTGTGTAGTTTGTAAATCCATACGTCATAAACACTCGATTCACTAACTGTACCATCCCCCCTGTTGAGACATGGCACTGCCCATGGCTCAACAAAGCTGCATATCTAAACAAGTTAGATGGTAAAATCGGTTTGTTTTCTTTGGAGATGTACAGTCCCTTCTCAAGGATCGCTCCTCGTTTTATCCACTTTTGTTTTTCTACATTTGTAGTAAGTGTCTGCATTGTTTTTAACATTTCTAAGTCTAAAATCTCAGATGGTTGTAATTCCTCACTCAAAAGAAAAAACTTCTGAAGCTGAAGCTGCTTGTTTTGCAGCTGTATCAGCCCTCACATTACCTTTTGAAATTCTATCCTGTTGCTTGGTATGAGCTATGCATTTGCAAATAGCTACTTTCTGAGGTAACTGAATAGAGTCTAACAAGTCTAAAATAAATTGCTCATGATTAATTGGTTTACCAGTAGATGTTATCATTTCTCTATTTTTCCAGTGCTGTGTAAAAACATGTACAGTAGAAAAAGCATACTGACTGTCAGTAAAAATGTTCACTCTCTTACCTTTTGCCAAGGTACATGCCCTTGTCAAAGCAATCAATTCTGCTGCTTGTGCAGATAAGTTGTGTGGTAAAGACTTTGCTTCTAAAATCTCGGTAGCAGAAACTACTGCATACCCCACTAGATTCTGTCCTGTAGGACCCCTCCTGCACGAGCCGTCCACATAGTATGTCACCTCAGCATCATCTAAGGGAACATCTGTGAGATCTTTTCTAGGTAGTGTCTTTTGCTCAATCTCCTACAGGCAGCAGTGTGGTTTGCCATCTGCAGGGGTTGGGAGCAAGGTTGACAGATTAAAAGTTGTGCATCGTTCAATTGTCATATGAGGTTGGCTAAACAGTATAGTCATACAGGAAAGATGTCTAGCAGGAGAAAGATATGCTACTTTTTCTTGCAGTAAAATAATCATGACTGCATGAGGCACTCTCAATGTGAGAGGGTGGAACAATACTACTGAGGCTGAAGCCTGCACTGCCATTGCAGCTGCAACTACTGCTTGTACACAGTGGGGCAAGGATCGCACCACTGGGTCTAGTTGTGATGAATGATAAGCTATGGGGAGTTGTTTGTCCCCATGCTGTTGTGTTAACACTGATGTCATATAACCTTGCTTACAATCTACAGTTTGGAAAAATCGTTTATGATAGTTTGGTAATCCTAAAACTAATGAAGAAGCTATCAGTTGTTTCAGTTTACAGAAAGCTGATTCTGCTTCTGGTGTCCACTGTAATAAATCTTGTGCTGCCATTGGCTTTTTGAATATCAAATTGGTCAGCGGAGCAGATTCCAATGCATAGTTTGGAATCCAACTCCGACAAAAGTTAGTAGTACCCAGGAAGGACATAATTTCCTTCTTGGTAGTTGGTTTCGGTGCTTGTAATATTGCTGTTTTTCTGTCTTCATCTAATATTCTGCCTTCTTTGGATATTACATATCCCAGGTATTTGACCTGTTTTTTCCAAAGTTGCAGTTTGTTTTTGTTTACTTTGTGTCCTTGAGTGGCTAAAAATTGTAGTAATGCTATGGTATCCTCTCTGCATTCTTGCTGGGTGGGGGCTGCCAGCAAAATGTCATCTACATAAAGTAAAATCTGACTGCCTTTCGGTGGGATAAATCCCGCCAGGTTACTTGCCATTTCTTGTGCGAATATTGTTGGACTTTCACAATATCCCTGTGGTAGTCTTATATATGTATACCGTTTCCCCTGAAATGTAAATGCCAACCAATGTTGGCTGTCAGGGTGTATTGGTATTGAGAAAAATGCATTGCTAATATCTACCACAGAAAAATACTTTTGTTGAGGTTTCAAATCATTCAATAAAGTGTGTGGATCTGGCACCGTAGGTGCCCTGGGTATAACTGCATCATTTACAGCTTGTAAATCTTGGACCATACGCCATTCTCCATTTGCTTTCCTAACAGGAAATAAGGGTGTATTACATGGTGAATCAGGAGACTCTATCAAGACTCCTTCCTTAAGTAAGGCTGCTATTATAGGTTTGATTCCTATTTCTGCATCCTTTCTCAAGGGATACTGTCTCTTTTGAGGTCTAAATGTTGATTTTGGCATGATAGTAACTGGTCCTGCTGTACGAATAAGTCCTACATCTGATTTCCCTGTTGACCAGAGAGTCTCTGGTATGTCTCATGAGGCTTTTTCCTCTTCATCTAGTAAGAGTGCTACTCAGCTATCCTCACTTGCCTGTGAGTGTACAGCTGGATGTGTCTGCGTTATCCAATTTAATTTCTGATTTTGTACTCCCTGTTCGGAAAGTTCTAACTGTCTGCTTTTCCCACCTTGTGACTTTTTCTCCTAGGTCTGCCCACTTCAAATTAATATCTTTAGTTAAACTCACATGTGGTAATCAATTAGATTTGTAAAGTGCTAGGAATTCCTGGGGCAATGAACAGCTTACTACACTGTTTCCTTCTGTGTCTCAGTACAAATTTCGTAATACTAATCTGTTAGCATGGTTTCTAAACAGTTCTTGTTCATATTCTTTATCAGGTCCCGGTCTGTTACAGTAATATAGAGTACAATGCAACAAATGCTGTTTATCAGTGTCAAGGCAGGGGTGATTTACTGATGGCTACGTTCATCAGTTCTTCGGTTACTGCCCCTGGACCAGTCGTAACTAAGTCCTGGCTGTACCAATAAAATGTTTCACCCTCCGGTCGCACTACAAAAGTATCCATTTGTCGCTGTGCTTCCATACCCTGCATAGTTGGAACTACGGCTATGCCAGATATCTGCATTAGGTCTCTGCCCAAGAGATTCACTGAGCATTTTGCAGAAACAACAATTTTGCTTTTTTGGGTCATCCCTGAAACTGGGTCAGTTATCACTATGTTGTGGGAGAGTGGCTCCCTATACAGCTGTCCATTAGCTGCTTTCAACAATATGTAGTCAAGTGATTCTGAATTCTCTGGTAGTTTGGAAGGATGTATCAGGGTCCGTGAAGCCCCTGAGTCACACAGGAATTTAACTTCCCTCCCTTCTACCAGAAGTGCAACTTCCGGTTTTGTGTCTGCTAAGTAGAACTCGAGGCTCAATAATGCTAAGTCCAAAATTTCATTTTCTTCATTATCTGTGATTTCATGCACATCCTCTACCCCTTCTATCACATCCTCTACCCCTTCTATCACATTTGCGCTTGTCTTTTCTTGTTTATTCTTATCCAGTGATTCTTGACTACCATATAGTCAGTCCTCACCCTCCTTGTCTTCTGTGGTTACCTTTTTATTTTGCCTGCAATCCCTTGCTAAATGTCCCTTTTTCCTGCATTTAAAACATTCACCCCTTTTCTTTCTCTCTTCAAAGTCCTCTGATCATTTATCAGATTGTTTATTTCCCTGGTATTTGTCTTACCCTTCTTCCTAGTTTGTACTACAAAGACTTCTGATCCATCTTCTACTGCAAATACTTGAGTTTTCTTTTTCTTTTTGCTATTAAAATGCCTTTCGGTATGTCTTGCATATTCAAGTAATGACTGTAATCTACTTGTACGATGATCTACCATGTGCTTTGTAATAAAGCTGCTAATGGGTGCAATACTGCCTTTTAAAAATGCATTCTTTAACTGTTGCTCATATGGGGAATCATGTGTTTGGTCTTCAGGTACCTGCATTCCACAATGGTTATTAAAACATTCTAATAATCTGGCATAATATCTATCAACAGTTTCACCTTCTTGTTGTATGCATTGATTAATGCAAGTCCAATCAGCCCTAGGCTTCCATTTCTCAGAGATTCGGTCTATCAGACCTTTCACTCTGTTGTCCAGTTCTGCGTTACTATGTGGGAGTGGTCTAAGCTCTGCGTCATGGGGATTCCAGTTGCCACTGATCATATGCCAATCTGGACCTATGATTTGTCTAACTACTTTCTCTACTTCCTCTCCATTCAAATGGTAACTTAACCTCATGCCCTGTAAGTCTTCTAAGAATTTTCTAAAATTAACTTTTGGATGGGGAATTCCCTCTGTAGCTTTCCGGATGTCTTCCGGTGTCCACAGTCTATAAACTAGAAGAGTTGGGTCCTATCCTGCCTGTCCTGCCTGCGGATTTGGTACTTCTATGAGTGGACATATCTCTTCTTCACTCATAGCTTGGGAATTTTTATTCATTTCATATAATTCAATATCTCCTCTTAAGTTGCGTGCTTGAGACCTGGTCTCGATAGGATCTCTGACAAATGGTTTTGGTTTTGCAGGAACAGCTGGGTATAGCGGAGGTGGATCAGCTTGTCCACTCGCTTCATATTCTGGTAAGGGAAGTGGAGGGGGTGTAGGGGCTGTTGCTATTACCAAGTTATTGTCTTCTTTATCTAAGAACATTGCTTTTGAATTTTTAATCTTTTGCTCCCTGCGGTTTGCTTCCTCAAGCCACCTGTGTGCCTGAGGGACTCCTAATTGTCGTTGCTTTTTTAGCTGACCTTTCGCGTCTTTTTTAAGTTGCCTAACAAGTTTAATTAGTGAAGGTTTATCTAGATTACCATCAAATTTGTATTTATTAACCCATCTTGTATAATACCTAACATTATCGGCACGCTGTAATTGCATGTATTTCTCGTCTTCGGTTAAGGGCGGGTCTCGGGAACCTTTTGTACACTGATTTCCTATATTGCCTTAGCTAAGTTAGAAATTGTTACATAACCCTTTTTATCACGTGGTACCATGATTTACACCTTTTCACAGTTTATCTAGAATAACTGCCTACCTATTCTGTTTCCCTGATCTATGACAAGACAGCAATATTTTTTGTCCCTGATCTGCACATGCAAATCTCCCTGACAAAACAATAATACTGTAACAAGTCCCTGATCTAAAACAGAAAAAAAGGTAAATTCCTCCTTACCTGACCCTCCGTGTCTTGATCCCACCGGAACATTGACTCGTCCTCCAATCCCAGATCAGAAACAGTGGCTGGCCTCTTTCGAACGACAATTCAGTCAGAGGTCTTTCAAAGCAGAAGAGCCGATGTGGCCACTTCTCTGTATGGGTGCATGCCACCGGGCCCAATTCTGACCTGAGCCAGAGTGAGAGATATATTTCCGGTCTGAAGGACCAAACTGTCAAAAGAAAATTATACTTTAAAAATGATCAATACACGGCAGGTTCAGGTTAAGGCACTTAAATCTTGCAGCAAGGAGACAAAAACGTGCTAATATAGAGTTTGACTAGAATCAGGAAATGCAGGCATTTTTATACATTTTCTAATAAGACATTGCCTACCAAGCTGACGTAGTAAATCACAAGTTTTAACATCATTATTTCGTAGTGCTTGTTTATATAATTTTCTGCTTCTACTATCAATTTTTGTGAGAAACTTCCTAAGAAAAACAACGTGGCCTTGGCTACCACCGGTTAGATATATGAAATGTTACCATTCAAGGTACTATGGCTAATTTGAGCACAAAGCAAGTATAGATTGCAGTTCATTTCTCCAACAGTCCTTTGTCTATGTTATCTCTTCTTCCTGCAGCTGTGCGTGTTCTCATACTTCGAACAGAGCTAACTGTTCAAAATCATTACATTTACAGAATATAGCATTGTTCATTCATTTCTTCCTGACCTAGCAGATAATCACCTGCTTCTCAAGTACATTTCCAAAAGGCATAAACATGAATATTGCTGTGCTAGCAATTTACTAGGTCAGAGGGCATCTTGCAAGTTTCAGAAAGCACACTGCAGTTTCAAAAAGCATCTTTTAGCCTCATATGAAACTCAGCTGTATATAAAATAGTGCATATAAAATAGAATGAAAAACGTGTTAACTTATTTAGTTTCTAATTAGCATTAAGCACACACATTAACACATATTTTTCTGACAAGGTGTCACCAATACAACAAGCCAAACCACCTCCACAACCCCTCCCTGGATGGGACAGCCAGCATTGGCCATTCTCTCCTATTCCCTCCACATGGCTCCTCCAGGGCTACTGCTAATCACGCTCAGGTTCTCTAGGTCATACATGCATACATATACAGATATTTCAAGCACAGGCAATAATACCCTTCTAGCCTGCCAATATACCAAACATTCTCTTAATAAGTGTCTAGACTGTTCTTAAAAACATCTAAACTAGTGCTTGCTTTAATGAAATTTGGTAGCCTATTCCATGCATCAGCTGCTCTCCCAGACAATCAATAAAGACACTTCACATTCTTACAGAATGTTCTACATAGCTCATCTGATGATTCTCTACTACTTTACGATAACCACAAACATTCCCAGAGATAGTTATCTCTAAATGCCCTATTTAATGGAATAAAGTCTCCTTTTAAATATCTATGCGAAATACTGTACAATTTCAGATATTTTAGTCTTTCAAAATATCTTAAATGCTCACATTCCTGGATGCCCTTGGTATATTTCCACTGTCCACTTTCCAGTTTACTCAAGCTTGCTTTCTTATAAGGTTTCCATATTGTTATTCTGTAATCAAGTTTTGGTCTAATGTAACTTTCATACAGTGACTTCATCGTGTCTGATTTCCTAGACTTTATAAATCTTTTTATATAATCTATAGTTCTGTAACTATCATTAACCAATTGGTTGATATAATTAGAAAAAGTCAAGGCTGGATCTAATCATATACCCAGGTCCTTAAATAAATCTACAGTTTCAATCACTGTGTGCTGTATTAAATATTCACTATAACTCCCAAATCTCATATGCTTTGTTTTTTATGTATTTATCAGCATATTACTATACTGTGCCCAAATGGTCAATTTAGACAAGTTCTTTTGCAGACATGCTGTATCTGTAACATATGTAATCAGATTATCCACTTTCAAGCCATCTGTATACAGACTGTAGAACACCTCAGATGAAAAAGATAGATCTGAAATATGCAATCTAAACAGGTATAGGCCTAGGAGAGCCCAGTGGGGCACCTGACTGCAACCTTGAATTTTACCTGCCCAGTTGCTGAGTGATATTTGGCATGTCCTTTTCAGGCAACTATCCATCTTATCAAGAGTACATCAATACCCAATTGTTCTAATTAATTGATCAGTGTTTTGTGTATGACCTTATAAAATGTTTAAGTTAAATCTATATAAATTACATTACAGCACGATTTTTCATTCATAGCTGTTATTACATTATTATAGAATGTCATGTTACAACTGGTAATAGATCTATTTTCAACATATGCATGCTGATATATGGTTTCAAGTCCCAAGCATTCCAAATCTGACAATAATTTATCCAGTATAGCCTTCTCCATTATTCTTCCTTAACATGTATGGGTTTGTATGACTCTGGCTTTGTCCTACTCCCCTTTCTCTTAAAGGCGGGTTTAACAAGTGCATGTTTCCAATCTTGAGGAATCTCCCCATATTTATATGACCTGGTAAATAACAGATATAGTGGCACTGTAAGCTCATGCTAAACTGTTCTCAGGTCATTATTACTAATTGTGTCTCCTCCCTGTACTTTGATGGATACAGTTTGTGTCGTTCTTTTTCAATATAATCTAATTTGATTTTAGTATCTGAAGTTACCTGGATGTCACTAGGACAATTTATCGTCCCTTTGTGGAGCCAAACTGCTTTGCTTAAGATTTTGTAAATATATCTATAATCTGTTATGTCTGAGAATAAATTTTATAATCTACACACACTTTATCAATTTGTATGTCTTTACTCCTGCCACTTCTTATGTATCTATAAAATGATCTTGACAAATGCACACCATCCTGTCTAAACTCATGTGTGCCCAAATTAGACTTGGGTGGTCTGCACATTTCCATTTCTTGAAATGACACATTGTTTTCATGTTGGTATTTTCCAAAAAATATTTTAATGCATGGCAAACTGACTGTCCTTTCTATATGTGTTTTGTGAAAAATGGGTCTATATTATAATCTCGAAGGTTTAAAACTTTGAATCACTAAAGATCAAACTTTAGTGATCGAAGACTTAAACCATCGAAACCAAAAAAAAATACTAAATTTAAAAAAAAAAAAAAAACTAAATAGTGTGTAGGCAGGGGGGCAAGCCCCCCTGCACCCCTCCACCCCCCTACTTAAATATACCAACTCTGAGAACGCACTACATTGAAGTAAACAGAAATCTCCCCCTATGAAGATTTTCTGTTTAAACATTCGATGTAGTGTGCTTTTGGTATTCTTGTGTCAACAATATCGTATTCGATATTGTCAGACTTTGAGATTTTAATATATACCCATAAAAATACGTCCTAACACCTGTATGCTATCTAAGTGGACTGTAAGTTCCCTACTAACAGTCAGCAAGTCCTTGTAGATGAGATTATTTGTACAAACAGATTGATACTTCCTGTAATTAAGGCATTCTAAGGCCTGTATCACATTCTGTACTTTTGCTCCTGGCAAGCATAACACTCTATTTTCTATACAGGATAACTCTCAGCAACATGGTCTTGGGTGAAAATCAAGTGTCAGTGATCCCTATTAATATTTAAGTTATTCAGCCAAGTTGTAAAATCAAATATTATTAATATTGCTAGAGGTGTTAAGACAAGAGGCCTTTACCCCCGTTGTTAAAAGTTCCATGATTGTGAGTGTTCTCAGCCTGGAAAAGACTCCACTCATCTCTTTACTATTGGCCTACCTTTATAAGTTCATAGGTTCATAGGTGATTACTAGGCTAATGGCACTAGTTAGTTCATGTTGCTTTCTAAAAAAGTCACAGTGGCACTGTTGTCAGCTTCTCATCCTGCATGGTCAATTCTGGATTCTGTCAAAGAAGTTGGAGAAAGCATTTCATTCTGCAAGGGTTTGGCAGAAAAAATGTAATGAGTAGACATGTTCCTTATGCATGGATATCTGTCTCTTCTAATTACCTAATTTAACTTCACATTTGTTTTCCAGGAGAGATGTATTTTTTCTGTGCATTGAGAATTCTTATCACTCACATGCTGGTGACTCTCAACACCTTCTTTCAGAATCCGTGCTAAAAGCTTATTTGCAAAATGTAACCACCTTCATTACTGCTCATTCACTCAGTGAATACCTTTGTCACAGGTGAGCAAAAACAGACTTTTGATCAGGAGATAAAAAAAGGATTGCACTGCTTGGCCTTTAGCTATTTGTTTTAAAATGTTAAGATATCAAAAAATATGTGAAATTTCTCCATTCAATGAAATGTTTTATTGTGTACCTTGTATTTAGTCACATACAGGCACTCATTGGTGTTGTTCTTGTTGATTTAATTAATGATTATTGATTCAAGATCCAAGATCCATTTAACTCACTCACACATGTAACACCATTTTTGTATACTTTCAAATCACACCAACAACCCCCTATGGAATACAGATCTTTCTTTTGTCTGGCATCTATAATCAATTGATGTATTAGCTAATAATATGCAGCATTAGAAAGTGCAAAGAGTTATTAATTAACAAAATGCCACTAATATTGTTAATCCTGGATGTCCTGCTATATAGAAGTCAATCAATTAATTTGTCACTTATTCATATTTTCATATTTATGCTTATATTTTTATAATCAAGAGCCCCATGTGTTATTGTGGGATATGGTGCGAAATGCCATGGTGGGAGACAGGTAAATTCATTGTCAATGTCCATTTATATCATATTATACCCGAGATATCAGTAGCTGTTTGTTAGTAATGATGAAAATAAACAATATTTCCATATGTTTCTAATGTTTTTCATACTACTTCCTTATCTTACTGTATATTTATACTTGTTCTGTTGACATGTTTTTTTTCATTTCTATAAAGACTACAGTCCCTTTTCTTTTCATTGTATTATCCTTCTTCCTTTAAAAATTGTATCCATATGTATTTATATCCCAGTCACATTTCTCTATATACTATATTACGCTTACTGCAATAATATATTTTTCTTTTAACTTAACAACTAGATTCAGTGGTGTCTGATGAGTAAGGGACAGTATGTTGAACTAGTCAAACCTTTGACCAACGTTGGCAGCATGAACAAATAGAATGGAAATGCACTAGATGTATGTGAGAAGACAGACACAATTCCATGTCAAATAAGAGGGAGTAATGTAAGATATAATAGACTGCTAATAACACGTTTAACATCAATAGTTAGAAAATGTATGGAAGCACTTGTTAAAGAAAAAAATATTAAATGTGTTATGGGTAAATGGTATAAAATATGCTTGACTGTAGACCATGTGAAAAACAAAAATGATGGTGCTACCAAATTAATTGGCATTGATGGGTTTGTGTCTCAGTGGTTGTGACTTAATTAGCTTTAAAAAATATTTCATATAGCCCTAAGAAAAAGTCTGATATACAGATTAGATAGCCTTCAGATGGTTCTCATGGGGCTGTTCTTGGTTACAAATTTATTGGCTAAGATGATGCAGAAAGTAGTACTAAATAGAATGCATGGTGCAGAAGGTAGTGTTTAAAGTGGCATACTGAAGGGTCACAAGTGGATGATTCAATAAAGCTTACGTGATAATTTTGACCATGTGCACATGGTAGTGCGATGTACACATGGCCACAAAACGTTTTAGATTCAGTAAACTCCTGCCAGCGGCTCGCTCTCACATGATATGGAAACTTTTGTGCCATGCAGATTAAAGCATAAGTAGCAGAATTTTATGCTAATGAAGCAAATCAACAGGGTGGAGTGATTCAACAACCTGTAAAGCAACTGTGTACACTGACCCCCGGATTCACGAATCCTCCGTGTAAGACTAAATAAGTCTTACTTGGAGGCTGCAGTTGAACGGTATGATGTCAGCATGCCATGAATATTCATGAGGGCACACTGACTCAAACTCAAGTCCAACATGGACCATGCAGGCAAGCAGGGGGCGTGTCCGACTGCTGAGCAGTGGAAAGGTCTACGCCCCTACAAGTGTGTTAAAAAACAAAATGTCAACACACAAGAGTGAGTCCGCTCAAATGTCCACGTACCCAACACCACACTCCCTGACATTGTAAACCCCAGTACAGTTATAAAAAGTAAAACTATTAATTTTTTTTCTAATTCCCAATATAGCTGCCTGTATTTGCGCGTGTGTGCGTGTGTGTGCCCATTGCTTAGCTGCAGTTAACAATCTCGGCATGGAAGAGCATAATAAGGAATGTTTATGCGAATTACGCCAAATAGTAATAGCACAGTGGTAGAGCGTTTCCACAAAGAGGAGGCATTCACGTTTCGAGTCCCACCACCCCCCTTCCTATTTTCTGTCCCAAATTAGTATATAAAATAATTCCTGACCTATATGATGAAACTTTTACTAAAAAGCATTCAAATGGCTTATGTATCAGTGAACAAAATGTATATTAATAAAAGAACCTGACATATAATTGTCCGCAGTTAAGCAACTCTTATCCAGCGCAATATAGTTGCCCCTAGCTAACTTGCACTTTACCCAGCGCAATGTAGTTGCCCATAGCTAAATAGCACTTTACCCAGCGCAATGTAGTTGCCCATAGCTAAATAGTGCTTTACCCAGCGCAATGTAGTTGTCCATAGCTAAGTAGAGCTTTACCCAGCACAATCAGTTTGCGCGGAGGTGCGCACCACGCCAACCAGCGCACCGTCGGGCAACGTGGAGCAACGTAGAGCAAAGTTGCTTAAACACAGCCATGCCCCCTAACCTGTCTGGACAGTAGTAAAATAAAAAGCAATGATAAGGTTTGAACCCAGGACACTGTGCACCATAATCAAAGTACTGAACCACTAAGCCCCAACAGCTTAGGATAAACATCCACTGTTAACATATATATAGTAATAAATGTTTGATTAACCATTGCTAAGCAGGTCTGCAGTCAGCCAAGAATATTAAAAAATGGCCAATCACAGAAAATTGCATGAAATGCGGCATATTTAAGCCGCATAGGCGGGAATACTCTCCATAACTGATTGTAGCTCCCATCTGCAGTTAGAATGTCTGGTGTTGGAGAGGGTACACACTTTCGAGTGCAACGCTGGGTCATCGAGGAGTCAAGATATATGGTTTGGCTCCTAGTCCATCGGCATGAGACTCGACTCCTGCAAGGCCAGTTCCAAGGAACAGAGTATAAGGTGGAGGCTTGGAACCAGTTGGATCATGAACTCACCAGTACCACAGGTGTCCCTTGGACTGGTGAGCAGGTCCGTCACCACCATGCAGACCTGAAGAGCCGGAAGCAGGACCTTCTGAACCAGTGGATCCAGGAGGCCCGTCAAATGCGTGATGCCCCACTACTAAGTAGGTAGCCATGGAATGCAGTATGTAAGACAAGCTAATATAGTCTAAATAATGGATAGGTATGTCTCCATATCCCTTTATTTATTCCACAGCTGCAGGTGCTCATGCTATGAATCAGCAAGCCTATGCAGATAGGCTGCTAAGGCTGCGCCACCAGGCAGGTTAGTAAATATTCTGCATGCATTATTACATGATATATGTTAGTGAGCATGACAAAAGTATTTCAGCCCAATAATACAGCAATAAAATGTCCTGATTAAATCCTCTGCATGTACTGTTATATAACTAACGTCAGTGAGCCAGAAATAGAATGTACTAACCCACCAATCAAGGTAAAATAATTCTGGAATACTATCCCTGCATGAACTGTCATAACATATAAGTGTGCAGGCCTGAAAAAGAGTGTTGTAACCTATCAAGAAAGGTATAATGTGTCCTGAATATGTCTTCCGTATGCACTGTAATAACAAGTAAAGGAGAGAGCCTGTAGAAAAGAGTGTTTAATGTAATTAATAAAGGTATAAAACTTGGACTGTGTCTGTGTCACTTACTTTGAAATAGTTAAAAAACAAAAAAGTACCACGAAAACAAAATCTAAGTTAAAATTAATCAAAGAAGTCAACGTAAGTAACTTCTTAATTTTAAAACTGGCAAGATGTTACAATTGTCATTTAATCCAGGAAAATGAAAAGCATCTGTCCTGAATTGCCACTCTAATTCCTTAATTTCCAGCAATAATGTAGTGGGGCCACCTCTAGTCGATGAAATAATTTGGTCAATCGCCATGAATGAAAAACTATGCCCTTGATGGTCAATTATATGTTTAGCTAGGGCGTTGTTTTCGTTTCTGTTATTCATGGCATACATATGCTCATACATACGATCACGTAATCTGCGGTCCGTCTTTCCAATATAGAAAGACGGACAGCAGTCGCATAAGGCGACATATACTACTGATTTGCTTTCACAATTAAGGGGTGACCTAATGGTGTACTTCCTGTCCCTCACCATAAATGTCTGTCCAGATGTGGTTTTATAACATCTGTTACAAAAACCACATGGGTACATGCCCAACTTCTTGTTGAAAAATTTACCAGAAGTGTTCCTCTGTAATAACTCTTTTAAATTCCTATTTCTCTTAAAAACAAATTTAGGAAAGTGTCCAAATTTCTTCATTAAATTAGGATTACCTAAAATGAAGTCCCAATTCTTCTGAATAATTGTGACAATTTCACTAGAGTCGAAACTGTATGTGGTCACGTAACTAAGAGCTGGGTCAAAACTAGTTGTTTCTTTAAAACCCACATGGTCAGTAACAGTAACATCTTGCCAGTTTTAAAATTAAGAAGTTACTTACGTTGACTTCTTTGATTAATTTTAACTTAGATTGTGTTTCCTTCTTATACCCATAGCCATAATACTTTTGTCCATTTATTCCTTTTTTATGCCACTTGGGACTAAGGTTCTTTACTTGCAGTTCGTTTTTAACATATATTCCTTGCCTTTGTATTTACTTGGGGTCACAGTTTAGTGACTATACATGTACGATGTATCATTATTACAATTTATGATTAGATGGTATTTTATTAAGGAGTTTATTTTCTAGGTATATATACTACTTACTTTAGTAGTAATTAAGGTTTTTAAGTAGTGCCATACAGTTCTTATAACATTTATTATGACTTCTTGCACCTGTATGGTTGTTTGTTTTTATTATTTTTTGAGTTAAATACACTGCTGTTGTTTGATAAGATGAAGAAACATATATATATGCTTATTTTATATGTATGTGCCTTTTTAAAAGGATTTTCAATGACATCACTTCCTTTTGGCTGTGTACTTATGTTGTACTTTGTAACTTGATTTTAAATTTCCTCTGAGGAAGCCAAGCTAGTAAGCAAGGCGAAAACGCTGCTTAATAAACTCGCGTTAAGGAATACAACTGTTTGGCTACTTGTAGCAGTTTCACCACTGTTTCATTGCTTTTGCTGGTGCAAGGTTTTTCGTGGTACTTTTTTGTTTTTTAACTAGTTTGTCGTATTTTTGTGACTTACTTTGAAATGTTGTTGTACCCTTGCAATAAGAAATAGTACTGTTGTATTAGGTGCTGTCAACCCACAGTTGTGGAGTCCCATAGGAAGTGGATGAAGGAAGTGGCAGTAGCTGTGAAGCATAAAACATTCATTCCCTGAAGAAATCCCCTGCATGTACTGTTACATATCATAAGTCAGATAGCCAGGAATAGAGTGTAGTAACCCATGAATAAAGCAAAAACATGTCTGGAATACTATATCTGCATGCACTGTCATAAATAAAAAGTGAGTGAGCCTGAAAACCAGTCTTGTAACCTATCAATAAAGGTATAACATGTCCTGAATAGGACTACTGTATGCAGTGTAATGTCAAATAAAGGAGAGAGCCTGTAGAAAAGAGTTTTAATGTAAATAAGGAAGGTATAATATTTGCAGTGTGTATGTGCCAGTTACTCAGAAATGTTGTTGTACCCTTGCAGTGAAGAAATGTTACGTTGTATTAAGTGCTGACAACCCCCAGTAGTGCAGTCCCATATAAATTGGATGAAGGAAGTACCAGTAGCTGTGACGTATGCAACAGTCCTCAACAGTTGTGAAATGGCTGACATGAATAGGTAAATCTGACACATAAGTAGCCTGTCAAGATGTTCCCCAGAAATGTTAGTGTGCTACCTGAAAAGTAGGGATGTGTAGAAAACAAGTGAAAAAGGCATGTGAACACTTCCAGATGTGCAGATACATAAACAAGTCAATTTAATATAAGTATGTAGCAGTAACATCTGAATCCTGGACATTTACTATGTCAGTTATAGGTCAGGTATATAATGAAGTAGCAAAACCCATAATGCAATAAAATGCATGTTGCCTAGTGTAAGAATACATGTAGGGATATAAACCTGCAGTCAATACAAATGTAGTGTACAGTTAAAGTACTAATAAGATGTTAATGGAGGTTTCTTTTTACACCCTACTCCATGTGCATAAACAATGCAATTCCACACCTCAGTGGGTATGTCTAATCTCATAACATTTGTTGGGACATATGTCCTATTGTTATATAAAATCTGCACTTATTTTGATGCATGCCCCCTGTTAAAACACCACAACCTTGGTGGCCTGTTGCCACCAATCATCCCTGCATGCTGTTGTAATGTCCACTATTGTTCAATACATGCATGTGTTATGCTTGCTGTTCAACTGTTGTAAGCCTAGTGTGTTGGGTTAATGGGAATATTACTGCACGCTGTTACAACTAACTTGGAATGCTGTTGTCTATGTTGTAATTAAACACACCTAATCACAGAACGTATGGGAAGGCCGGTTCCAGCGAACCCACCTGTCCAACCTCAGCTGGCAGTTGCACCTGGCACCAGCAGGTCTGGTTCCCAGCCTGGGCCACCCTCCTCTGTAGGTCCTGTGCCACCTTCGGGTGGAAGCACTGCAGGGGATGGGGCTTGCCCCCCTGCAAGCATGGGTGGAGAAGGGCCTCCTGTCACCCTCCAAAGGGTCCGGGTTGTGGTGCGTAGGGAGATCCAGTGTTTAGTTGCTGATCCCCTACGCCAGCTCGAGGCGAGAGTGGTGCGACTCATGGGTGAGCCTGCCCCTCCTATGCAGCCCCCAGCACAGCAACCCTCGGGTCTGTGAAGGTCCAGTGGTGACTGCCCATGGGTGGGGATCTCAGTCCCACTGTTACCATCTGTGGGCTCATGGGCTTGCGATTTCCAAACATCCGTCCCCGTCAATTGTGTTTACCCACCCCATGTGTCATACTCCACCCCTGTATGCATCTTGTATGTCTTGTCTGTTTACCTACCCAACCTACCTCCCCAAATATACCTACTTCCTCTACCTCACTTTCCACTCTCCCCTGAAAAAAAAAAAAAAGTTCAAACTGTACCCGAAAAAAAATTACGCCCCATACATAGCTGCTCATTTCGCACACATGTCCGTTGGACATGTACACTGATAATTCTAATTGGCAGTACAACAAACTATGTTGACCTCACCCCTCTCTCAGGGGTGGAAGGTTTCAAATTTCACTCCAAATTTGCGCACAGCTGTTGGTGGTAAAGAAATGGGCAGCTATGGACCTTCCCTACACCCGTCCTGCACATCCCAAGCTTGTTTTCCTACTGTCTTTCCATCTTTGTGCCCCCTTTTTCACCACTTTCCTATCTCCACATTTTCTTTTCTTTCAAAGAAATTAGCGCGGGGTTAGCGGGAGTAAGCACTTTTAAACAGTAGTAAGCGGGTTTAAGCGAGTGTGCGCACATGTGCGCTTAGCTAAGCATCGCTAAGCATCGCGCAAACCCACGCAAACCTGCTTACAACTTCTTAAAAGTGCCTTAGTCACTCTAGGTCAGGGCCCTTGTTCTGCTCAGCAGCAAAATTAAAATACCTTTGTCAGTCTCAAACCCCAGACCTTGGGCACATAAGACTGCATGAAGTACCACTAAGCCACAACAGATATACAATAACTTTGTGCTGCAAAAAATATATCATTTATTACAATGAGTGAATGTAAAGGAAATATAGGAAGGCCATAACACAAAGCCTGTTCTGTGGATCTTTACCAGCAATTGTTGTGGGATTGCATTACATGAGTGTGATGTGAGAAGCAGCCAATCAAGCAGAAAATAATGTTGCAGAGGCACTTTACAACCCCCACACAGTATCATAGCAGCACAAACACTGGCATATCTGAGTAGGGCAGAGGCCATACCTCCTAACTCAGGCAACTTTCCAGGGATGTCCCTGATTGTGAAACATATTTTAGCTGTGTCCCTCAGAATCCCACAGAAAAGTACCGATGTCAGTCAGAATGGTGGGCTATTACACAATGAATACT
The DNA here is from genome assembly GCF_019279795.1 of Protopterus annectens. Taxonomy (NCBI): domain Eukaryota; kingdom Metazoa; phylum Chordata; order Ceratodontiformes; family Protopteridae; genus Protopterus; species Protopterus annectens. The sequence goes on along the minus strand of NC_056726.1, from coordinate 93,149,164 downwards.
GACAATAATTACAGTAGACACTGCTTGTGTGTCATGAAAGGAGTACTAATCCATATGCACTGCTTCACTGAAGTATACACCTACTGTTCCTGTTATTTGTAAGGTGTACCTCACATTCAACTACATATCAATGACACCATGCAAAGATGTATGTGACTGTTCCACAGGCCCGGCAGAGGCCCAAATACACAGGCATATAGGCTATACTGCTGTTACCCACTCTGAAAATAGCTTTCTTAAGCCCTCCCCAAGCATACCCTTATGTAGGAGTATAACACAAAAATACCAATGGATGTAGCCATGTACTGGTAGCAACTGACTACAACAATGCCATTGTAACAGTGCTGAAAACACCTGTGAGTTGCACAGACAAAGAATGACAGTGTAACCTCTGGCTACCAACTGGGTAAGTTCACAGGTGGGAGCCATGCAGACAGACAACTTGCCCTGATAAACAAACAGGTACATACCAATCCTGCAAGACCAGTAAGATAATATTTACACATTAATGCATAATGCTCTCAGTATGTAAGCCTCCCCTCCAATTAAAAGATACTTGTGCGTTTAGGGTCTAGCAACTGTGTAGGTAGGCATACTCAGTACAGGAATTGTCCAGTTGTCCTGCGAACACTGTGGTAATGTCGACAGTAAAAAACATAACCCTGCAGAAGTCAGTCCATTAATATTCCCAGTATAGTCACATAAATGTTGTGTAAGCATTTCTAGTGGTGAGTAAAACTCTACACTGATAGATTAGTGTTGGACGTGGCAACAGTCAGGTCTGAGTACAACATGTACAGCACTGTCTACACCTCTAGCTTCATTCATAAGACATATACCTACCGTCTGACTTACACAACAGTCTCCACAGCAAACAAGCATGGGCCCCACTCTGGATATCTGAAAGGGGCTACGCCTACATACCTTAGCAATGTATAGCACTGGGTTGCTATGACAGTGAGTACTGCAATTACCACTCAGCAGGCTGTATGCATTTACCAAATGCTGGCCAACAATTGGTGCAGAGGGCATCACATGCACATGTGCAGATACCTATAAAAGCAGATAGGACTTGCTATCCCCACATGCAGTCATTACATTGCAAGTTGCACATAGCAAACAACAGCAAGCAGGGAAAAAAAAAAAAAAAAACAGTACGTTTCAGTACCCCCCCCCAAAAAAACATACACAAATGACATACAGGTATGTAACAGTTTGTAGTTACCAGCAGGTAGTAGATGGCTATGGTTAGTACTCTTGATCCTCTGATACATGCATATGTGGTAGCAGTAGGTATGTATGCACTGATGCCATGCATAAGTATTGCCATGGAAAAATTGTTGGGTAGCTGTGTGCAGTGGGACATAAGTGTGACAGTTGTAGGTCAGCAGTACATGTCAAACATCTGAATCTGTTATCTATGGTCTGTACAGTACTGCGTTTAATGGCAGTTTTGGGGAGTATTGCCAACACCTAGATAAACTTGGATGTCACAGAGTAAGACATGCATGATAGGTACATAATGTGTAGCTTAGCATTGGCAACTGCTGTAGCAGGCTAGCATAGTGAGGTATCATTTGCAGCTATGTATACCCTTGTACTATTACTATATGCACACATGTGACAACTGTCCTACCTGTAGCAAGGCCCAACAGGTCATCTGTGAGGTGTATGGACTTAGAACATTGTGGACCTTGTGTCTGTATGGCACACACATATGTCGAGATACATGTGTGTCTGATTTCTGAGCATCTGAACATGTGCATAGAGTAAGGGACATACTGCAACTGTTTGTGAAAGGCAGACATTTATATGTTGGTGCAGGTTATGTGCATATATCTATGTAGGTTGTAGTGTGTGTCAAACAAGACAGCATACAGTGCTGGCATATGACATGTGTTGTTCAAATGCCATGGGTATGCTCTGTTAGGTATATAGTCTCCCAGATATGGGGTCGTGCTAAACATATATGGGCTGAGAACTCCTTCCATGAATTCTGCACAAGACTGTGCAATATCATTACATAACTGTATCCCCCTCAACCTTAGCATTATTGATATTCCCACCATGAAAGGTGGACTGTATATGTGCTGATATGCATATCAATGTGTACACCAGTGGGTGTTGAAATGTACGCCCCAGCTAAATGTTGTACATGTATTGCCATCCCTGTTGTTAAAAGCCCTGTACCTATGAACTAACACATAAGTGGTAGTGTACTCAACACCGAAGGTGTAATAAGAGACTACGGGACACAGGTGGACAGTAGTGTCCCTAATGATGATCACTGTGCCACACTAGTCATGTAAAACTAGTACAGTCCATATGTCGTCAGTAAATGTGTGTCATCCATGGAAACAGAGGTCAGGGTTCCACTCCACTCATCAATCATAACACCCATCATAGAGTACAATGTCCCTGTTGGTATGTACCTCAGAACACATACACAACAACAGTAGATGCCAGACACATACCTCACAAAGAGTGGTACCGAATTACAACAGATGCCCTATGCTGACTGTCTTACCAAACCAATTGTACACTGTGTCGCATACCGCCTACTCAGAGGCCACCCCTGGCCAACAAGCAAAGCTATGGCAAACTCACAGGTGTTGGATGTGCTCCATGTAAACAGATGGAACACCAGACAAGATACACACTCTACTGCCCAACACCTTGTAATGTAAAAAGCAGAACATGCTTGACTGGCACATCATCATCACAGACACATACCATACCGTTGAACCAACCACCTATCAACAGCATATGAAGGTCCTCATTAGCAGTTGCCATCAATAATCATGATGATTGCATGTGAGATAGGAAAAACAACCCGGTAATCACCCCTGTGGCTCTGCATGACAGGGGCATAGGAACCTACATTACATGTGTGTCGTAGTGCAGGGTACCATATGTCTATGCTTCCATAGGCCCTATGGATAACAGCCTATCAGCTACCTAGGACATGATACACACACACGCATGTACCTGTTGCAACACATGCTATGTGAGTTTGACTGTGTGTGATGGAGAATGTGTATGCGAATGTATCAATGATGTGTATATGTGTGATAGCCTACTGGGAGTCTCTGTATACCATGGTATGTAGTGTTGTAGCTCTAATCCCATCCAAAGGTCCGTATGCTATTGGCAGGGCTGAAAATCACTATGGCATACGTTGTCATGTAGTCCCATGCTGTCGAATGGAGTATGCCTTTGTAGGCTAAAGCAGTACATGTAGTCTTATTGATTGTTAACACTAGTGAATACAAGTCACGTATGGACTGTAGTACTACCTGAAGCTGTATACCTCAACTGCACAGTGTGGTTTATATCCACTTGGCTTGGTAACACACTTTTGTTTGTTACCTGCAGTCCACACACATCACATATCTCAGGCATGAGGTTATATATGTGCTGACACACAGTAATGTATGGTACACAGGTAACTGTAATCTGGGTTGCCATACCCTTGTGTCTTGTAGGTATTTCTGATGTATGTGTGGTTATGCCTGTAACATGTTCTCAGTGGTATGTGTGTTACAGGATATAGGTGCGTATCTAGCAACATGTATAGTGTAGTAAGCAGTATGCCACCTATAGTGGTGAATGTGCACATATGTTACTGAGGAGTTTGCTATCAACAACTAGTGTGGTGTACTGCTAGTAACATAACTGTACATAGATTTAAATGGATGACAAATGTCTGTATGCATTAGCTTCATATACACCTCCTGTGGCTAGGTGTTGCATTGTGTCACATACAGTGTGCCATGTACTGTTGTATTGTCCTACATACTGGTTTCACTTGGTGGCTGTGCAGCACATGGTTTTGTATTTAGCATGTGCCAGGCACTGTCAGGCAGTTGTGGTCTTAGCAGTCATATGTGTTATTAAAAGTGTGTATCTGCTGACAGCCAATAGGTTGCTATATATGCCATTTCAATGATGTCTGTACATTAGAATGTTGAGTGTGCAACATGTCTTTTTCACAATTACAGTTTAATTGTCTTCCAGTGTTATGGCACATAACCGAAAGTCATCATATACCCCTGAGGAGGAGGATGTCATCAGAGATGCACTCATCCAACATTACAATCTACTGTTTTCAAGATCCTGCCAGGCCAGTATGGTCGCACTGCACTGTGGCAGGATGTTGTCCATCAGGTGAATGATGTAGGCATGCGTCACTGGACTTATGAGCAGGTACGCCATCACTGCAGTGATTTAATCAGACATGTCCGGCAGCATGCCTCCGATGTCCACAGACAACAGCTTTCCACAGGTGGGTGGTGCTGCCACACATCCCCCCCTCACCAGAGTGGAAGAGCTGCTCCTCAGCGTGGTGGCTCCTGACCAACCATTACAACAAACCTGTGTCATCATGGAGGCCAGAGTCACCCAGCACAGCGACAACGAGATTGCAGGTAACATGGCATATCCGTAGACCACTGTTATCCAAAGTGTTGTAATATGCATTGATCAGATGTGTACTGTGTATGCAAAATATGTGGTGCCTGGTGTCATGCAATACTGATAATTCTGGACATTATCTGTATGCCTGTAACTGTCACCCCATGTACTGCTGTATAATTGCAGACTCACAGCAGCAATGCCATAGTTGTTGACACTGACATACTGTCTCATATCCTTGCAGGTCCCTCTGGTGTGATAGCAAGACAGGAGACCCATGCTGGTGAGTGGGCTACAGTCAATTTAGCATATAACATCTGCATGTCATAGGAGAGTTGTAGGCCATATACACATGTTAATCACCTACACATAGTGCATGCTCTGCATGTTCTCTGTGTGAATATGCACTTCACAATGACATGAGTAGCTGACTCATACACATGCAACACACAGAGCATCACAAACAAGTGGGGTACACTGTAGTGAACATTGTATAGGCATCATCAATACATATACACACAACATACACCACTTTGTCATATGCAGTATGTGTTAATATGATACACATGGCGTATGTAGACACCTGCTGTAAGGTCGTACTCCAGTATCCCATATGTCATCAACACAGCACACATACTATACCTGGTGGTAGAGTCCTATCATGGGGCAGTGTGACATGCGTCAACACACAACACAGTCATGTTAGGCAATGTTCCCTACTAAACACGTGACATGCCCATGCAACGACTGTCTGGGAACTGTTTAATATAGCCTAAGTGGTGCAGGTCAGGTACAGCAAGATAGTTGCCAGTGTGACATGCATCAGTGTCCTTGAGTGACCACATGATGCTGCCTGATGATGGCTCATGGTACTACACTACATCCAGTTACAGTACCTGCAGTACTACACATAGCATTCATCATTAGACACCTGACAGTTGTATGCATCTGGACATGGTTTGTATACCTATAAGTGATGGTGCACACGACGTTGGAAAGTGTTTCAGACTTGCAGTGCAATGTTGTGTCCATGTACACATTGTCTACCAGGGTGAGGGCAATCAGTGAACAACACACATGCATCAACGACATGTATACTGTTAACTACAAGGACTCTCTGCACTCGCACTGCATGCTGTAGAGCAACACACATCCTGCATGCTGACACGTGTGAGAGGACTCTTTGTATTGTGACACTGTACTCCACCATCGACCACTAACGACTATGTTCCATATTGCTGTTGGTGTGTGTGTATCAACTTGAATGTGTAATGTATTAGTGTGCATGTGTTCATGTGTGCATGTGTGCATGTGTTCATGTGTGCATGTGTGCATGTGTTCGTGTGTGCATGTGTTCATGTGTGCATGTGTTCATGTGTTCATGTGTGCATGTGTGCATGTGTGCAAACATCTGTACAGATGGTAAAGTGTGCTTCCTGTCTCTCTCTCACAGGTGCTGAGGTAATGTTGGATGGGTGCAGCGGGGGTACCTGAGGTCACTGCCACTAATAGTGACCATGATGACACATGTGTAGTGGCACAGGCATGTTTGACAGGGTCTGTCGGTGGTCTACCAATCGACAGTACACAGCTTTCCACCCCATCTATGTGCACATACGTACTGCCATTACATCCCTCAACACCAATGGCCTTAGGTGAGGAACAGCATATGGTAGGCATTGACCAGGAAAGTGTGGTATCCATGGCACATGCAACCCCATACAGCAGCCATGCCCAGACACATGGAATGGTACCACATAGGCATATGTCCAGGGATTCTCATGGGAGCATCGCTGGGCATAATGCCCCTGGCAGGCATGCCCACACAGGTCTCACAACCTCAGGTATGTTCCGGGCTGTGATGCAAGCACAGGCACGTATGGAATGGTGCACCAGGCAGGGACTAAGGGCGCAGAGGGCTCATAACACTGTGATCAATGACAGTGTCCGTGACCTTGTTGGTGCCATCCGCAATTACACCGATGTCATTGATAGACGTTTGGGGGAGACACTAGATGTCGTCCGCAATGTTATGTCCATGTGCCAGGACAGTGCAGGATGGCTGGGACATCGATGTGGATGTATGCCAGCAACATCCTCAGCTGGCAGCCGATGTGGACGACAACCAAGTGCCAGCCACTCCCGTAGTGCCAGTACCAGCCCCAGCAATGTTGTGGCTGGGCTGTCGGTAGACCGCCCGAGACGACCATGTGCACGTGGCTCTGGCCAGTCCCAGCAGGGACATGGGTCCAGTCAACATCCCTCTGCCTCTGACGATAGTACTCAGTCTGGCTTAGTACCCGATACAGTCCATGTCACCCCTAGCAGGCACAGGTACTGTGTCCGTGGCCGGAGACAGTGATCTGTACAGCCTGGCAGGTACAGTCTGTGGCTGTTCCACAAGCTCCCATAATTCGCAGCCACAAGGGGGTACTGTGTGCATGCAGACACACACATATACTACCAACACGTATGGCTAACACATACACACACACATCACATCAACACTGACCCATACTGTACTGTTGTCCCTCACACACACACACACACACACACACACACACACACACACACACACACACACACACATACATGTTGATTGGCTGGGTCATTGTCAGGCTCTGGAAAACAACCACACACCCTGTGCATATGATGAAACTGTGCCACCTCTTGTCATCTGTGACATTGATGCAGGAACAAGATAACATGGTGCTGATGCACAGGGTGACCTACAAGCAATGTAGCAATGTTAGCATGTTGTGAACAGTAATAGGTAATGATATCCTTGTAGGTGTATCTGAGCAGGCATGATGCATCCCAGCAGTGATTATCAATTTTGTTTTGTATACACCAGTGTTAATACCAAACATGGATTGTCCACACATGTGACAGTTGGCTGATGTGTGTGGTATTGGCAGCATGTGTTGTTGAGTGGATGTAACATCTATGATGTGTGCTGTACAGATTACAATGTGTACATTTGTGAACATGGTGGAGGTGCACTCTTTGCATGCATGTGCATGGTGGGCACATGTAAAGGGTGACATGCCCTGTACTACACAGTGTTAATACTTCATATTTCCTATTGGTGTCCAATATGCATGTCACTACACATATGTCACAACTTGGGTACACATATGTGTATGACATGGTATGACACTATGCTGTGGGTGATACTGTTGATATCGGTCATTGGTTAGCATTCTGGTAGTGTACATAACCTCAAAAGCCTGATTTTAACAAATCGTTACATGATGTCTTGACAACTGCGACACAGCTGTAGGATACACAGAAGCATTAGAATCTTTCAGGTTTTGTACTATACCAGTTACCAGTGGTAATGACCACCACACATTCCCGTGACCACTCCTGTTTGCCATGTGACCATCCTAGGTACACGCAGACACACTAGGGATATGTACATCCACATCTGGTGATGCATACAGTGGCCTACAAAGCATTCCCTGGATTAGACACCTATCTTCCATGAGGGTATCATACAGACTTACCTGTTGACAAACACATGTTGTGAAGCTATGATCCAACAACAGCATACTCATCCACATTTGCTACACATAGTATCCTGATTGTACCACATTGGTAGTAGCACACAATGTGTAGCAGGGGTACCGATGTGTACAGACAGCCACATGTGATTTCATCTGTCCTTTGATATCCACATCCCCAAGGCTATGTTGATGTCCCACGGTGTATCACCTAAGTAATAAGGTGTCTGTATGCATATACACAGGTTTGTTGTATACCTACCATGAATTGCCATTATTGACAGACTATGTTGTGTTTGGGCATGTCTGTCATATGCCACAGGCATACACCCACACTCACACTATTGTATAACAACTGTCATGTGTGTGTGTGACACAGATGACCTAGGGCACAACTCACTACAGTGGCTGGACCTGTCACATACATACATACATATGTGAGCTACGGTCCAAGAAGCAGGAGCAAAAAGTGTCAATGGTGACAGATGTAATTGTGTTGATAGCAGGCTTCACACCTATGACGTGAATGAGGTCACATGTACATATATGTCTTGTCCACACAGTTACCAATTTAGGTCACATGTACATATGTGCATTTGCCACACAGATACCAGCAGTGTGCAATGCACATACTGTTGTTTTACTGATATGTCATACAGTAGTAGTAGCAAAACACACAACACTTTGCTCAACAGTGTCTCACACACACACACACACACACACACACACACACACACACACACACACACACACACACACACACTCTGCAGGATTCAAAACCCTGCCTACCTATGTCATGGTACTAGACACATATGCATTACCACTATGCGCCATATGCTTTACTGGGTGTTTTCATTTCCACTGCTGTTTTTGTAGGATACTGACATCATCAAACCAGCAAAAGGGGTATTCACCTCTTTCAATGTGTTTTCACATTCTCATAAAAGGCCACTCTTCTCATAGGATTATACACACACCCCCACATTCACACTCAGCATTTGTAGGATTCAAACCCCTACCTAACTATGTCATGATGCTAGTAAGATACACGTTAACATGATGCGTTATATGCTTTACTGGGTGCTTTAGTCTCCACTGCTGTATTTGTGCGATACTGACATCATCACACTTGGCAAAGAGGTATTCACCTCTCCTAATGTGTTTCCACAGTCTCCAGAAAGGCCACTCATCTCAAAGGCAGTCTTACACACACACATTCACACTCAGTATTTGCAGGATTCAAACCCCTACCTAACTATGTTATGACACTAGTGAGATATGCATTAATATGACACGCTAGTTGCTTTACTGGAAGCAGTCATTTCTAATGCTCTATTTGTCAGATGCTGACATCATCACACTTGGCAAAGAGGTATTCACCCCTCCTAATGTGTTTCCACAGTCTCCAAAAAGGCCACTCTTCTCAAAGGCAATCTCACACATACACACTCAGCATTTGCAGGATTCAAACCCCTACCTAACTATGTTATGACACTAGTGAGATACGCATTAACATGAAGAGCTATTTGCTTTACTGGGAACATTTATTTCCAATGCTCTATTTGTAGGATGCTGACATCATCACCCTTGGCAAAGAGATATTCACCACTCCTAATGTGTTTCCACAGTCTCCAAAAAGGCCACTCCTCTCAAAGCCAATCTCACACACACACATGCATACACACACACTCAGCAATTGCAGGGTTCAAGCCCCTACCTAACTATGTTATGATACTAGTGAGATACGCATTAACACGATGCACTATATGCTTTACTGTGTGGTTTCTATTCACATGCTATTTTTGTAGGCTGCTGACATCATCAGACTGGACATGGTAATGTGTGTGCACTTAGTGTTATGCAATCCCAGGAATGAACCTTGTGGGTCAGCAGGTGTGAACATCTTGAACAGGAATATACAATCCATAGCTTGTGTCATCTATCTGTGGACAAATTACCATTCCTTCATATGACAATACATATTCATGCACGGATTGTTGCTTTTGTGGATACAACATGTGTCTGTGATGTTGGTAAAGGGCTATTCAAAGTCTATGTGGGACCAGTGTTGCTCCTGTCAGTGATGTATGTCCTGGGTGGCTGCCTTGCAAGATATCTATCAGTTTGGGGAACATGATGTAATCATTAACATACCACAGACATTTGGGTTGTGTGTTTGTCAGTTTACAATAGCTCTGTTCCTGACTGCAATCATGATGGACTCCATGGACTAGCATTTCGGACTCCGTAGGCTTATAGGACTATAGTTCCCATGGTGTGTTGTGCACCAACACTTGTGGGTGTGCCACATGTTGCTGTAACACATTCAACTGTGTAAGATCCTGTAGACAGTGTGAGGCTCAACAGACTGTTCGGGTGCAGTGTCTGTTTGTCCTGTTGTTCACTTATGACACATATGGGGAAACAATGTAATCCACGTGATGGGATTCATTTGGCATTGGGAGGACCAGTTTACACATTCTACATGTGATATCTCCTGGTATGATGTTAGGGCCTTTTGTCACCGGGAGGTGGGTATGTATGTATGGGCCTGTCTGACAGGATGTCGACATTGTCAGTCAGGTACAGTTGACCCTGACTCAGGACATATATGACTGTACATCAATATTTCTGACATAGCTGAAGGAGGTGTAATGTTTCTGTCTGTACTCCTTTGCAAATTATCTTTCCACAGCAACAACAAACCTGAACACTAAACCCCTGTTATACTCTTTTACACACTTGACACACTACTGATCCTTTGTGATCAGTTGACAGTGTATGTCATCATTATATCCTGGCATGTCCAAAGGTCGGTTTTGTGTGTATTCTCCAGTCCAGCTGGTGCATATTGGAATTTTGACGCATTGTTACAACTGCCTTATGTACACAGGGAACACTGTCCTCCTACCAACAAACTCAGATATATGTGAGAGGTGCAACTGTATAGACAAACAGGAGGCTGAGCTCTCCCAAGCCGTGACTGGCACAGTCTATCAGGTGGTGAAGGTAACCACACACACCACAAATACCGTCGCACATGGACCTATGACAACAGCAAACTATATACATTGACACACAAAGACATACTTGGAGCATCTAAATATACTCTGTCTAAGCAGCAGAGACATCCAAAGCAGACACACAAACAACTGATAACACACAACCATACACACATATCACATAGTTCACAAAGTCATTGTGCCACACAGTCACTGCCCTTAAGCCTACACAACACACCTCATACACTTGTATTAGGTGACTGTAATTGTCAGTCACACTGACAACCCACTCAACAGGCTGAACAAGGTGAAGGTCACTTTGTGCTGTGTGTCGGGTGCCAGGATATGCCACATGACACATGCACTGTTGTCAGTCCACTGCAAGTACAAATATGGCTCCATCATTGACCATGCTGGTGTGTAAACCCTCAGACGTTCCTCCATGACATGACAAGAGACATAGAGGAGCTCTCTGATCTTGTAGCCCAGGCCAGTATGACCCTGACCTTGTGTAGCATCTTAACCTCACCAAGTACTATGTCACAGTGTACAGATGAAATGATCACTTTTAGCAGTTGCCTAACATATTGTTGTCATTCACAGGGGATCCAGTGTCTGTCAGCCTGGGATTACATGCTCAACATACCACGTACATTTGCTATGGACGCCATGTACCTGTCACCCCTAGGCTTTCACAGACTGCCTTAGGCTCTTGACACACACATAGTGGCTGTTTGAAGAGAGGGACAGAAGACATAACCACAGCCATAGACATTACAGGGTACAGGATACGGAGAGTGATGGTGCTCAACAACTGATGTCTAACCCTCAGAATGCATGCACTCAGGACTCACATCAGTATGGAATCTGTCGATATATGTGCAGTTACAAACACCTGGTTCAGGCTCACAAAAGCACAGCAGCACTAACAGGTTTTACGTTATACCATGGTTTTCAGACACAAGACTCGTACCGGACAACAAAAATAGGGGGGTATCCATATACATCATTCATACACACACCTCCAGGTTGGTAGCAGTGCACAAAGCATTGGGGAACGAACATGTGCAATTGAGAGTGGGCAAAACTGCATTTCAGTTTGTAGACTGCTACAGACCACACTCCCAAACTTGGGAACAACACTCATTATTCCTGGGAACACTGGGGAATGTGAAGGTCTCACCAAACACCATTATATTGTGTGACTTCAAATACACAAACATTGACTGGGTATACTACTCAAGCACTGACACCCTCGCACAACAATTGCTAGGATTGTTACACTCAAATGCTATGCCAGACTTGGTCACCACACCCACAGGGGGTTAAAACATGTGGGACCTGATCATCACCCACATGGGGACTCTATGTTCCACAACAGAGGTATACCTGTCATTGTTAAGGTCGGAACATACATTCATCTCACTAGACATACATATCCAATACACACACATCCTATGTGATCTCAATGAAGTACTTCTCATGAGCAAACGTCACACTTGTACAAACTGAGGTGGTATCCCTCAATGACCCCGGGACAGTGTTAATTATGGCTCAGACCACTTCATACTTTACAAGCCCATTCCATGGACAACTACTGGAATGCATGGATCATGCTATCCCAGATAACTACAGGACTCACTCCTCCAAAGGCAGGGGACCTGTCTACTGGACCACAGCCATTAATGAGCTATACAGGGACAGGAGGAGGCTACTACATTATAGAGCACAATCACAATCAGGAAGGCATCTCTGATCAGTACTATGGTATAGCTACAATCACTTGTTGATTCATCTAAGGTCCACTTCTAACGGACACTTGCAATAGACACTATGGACAATCACAAGGCCTTATTTAGTTTTGTCAGGGACCTGGGTGGGAACTCACAGATATGCTGTGAGTTACTGCATAATTTCAAATGATACAGTGAACCCACTGACATTGCGAACATCCTGGACAACAGATTCAGTGGGAATGTTTCCCCACCATCCCCCCTGCAGTGCACATGTCCATCACAACAAGGTGTAGCCTCCCTGACATCACAGATGAACATGTGTGTGCTGCCCTCTCCATAGCAGACAACACAGCATCAGTGGGACCAGATGGTGTCCTGGACTGTGGCATACACGAGATTCATGACCAACTTCACACTCACATTATGTCACTGTTCAATATCACGGTTACTACAGGATATGTACCCATGGAATGGCGTACAGCTACAGTGTACACGCTCCACAGTGCTGGTACCACAAGGGATCCTGGACATTATCCCAATATATGCCTAACTATCCTGGTCTGCTATGCTATAGAGTGTATCATCATGGAACACATACACATACACATTGTGACCCTACACACTGGATCCTACACAATTTGGTTTTGTTGTGGGCATATCTTGCCTCTTGCAGCTGTTTGATGTCTTTAAACAGTTAACAGGTCCATAGACGTACACAGGGTTGCCCACACAGCCTACCTGGAGCTCGCACACCAATTCTACACAATACCCCACTTAGCCTTTATACATTAGATCACCGGATTCAATATCTACACATATGTCACAAGATGGATTGCTAACTGGATCATGGATAGCACACACATGGTCAGTATTGCGGGTGCCATGTCTGACTATATACCAGTTACATGTGGCATCCCACAGGGCTCAGTCCTGGTACCTCTCTTGTTCTGTATATATTTCTGAGACATACTGGCTAACACAGGAAGAATATGGCTGACCATGTCTGCAGATGACTGCAAACTGTGTGCCATAATCGTCTCCACAGCTGGCACAAGCATCCTCAGAAAGGGTCTCACAGAGATGGATGACTGGTGCCAGAGCCATGGCCTACAGCTACCTTCCTTTAGATGCATAGTCATCACCTTTGGTAGTAACATCGTGCACACACATTACCACATAGGTGATGATACATCACGTACAGTGTGTGTGATTTGTGATTTGGGGACAAGAATACTTAGTACTCTCGTCAACCTTATCCCATATGGTTTTACATCCAGATCAGGTGGGGTCATTGTGACTCTATAGTCATCAGGCACATGCTTGGATACAATGCCCCATTTTGGATGTACCTTACCCAACACCTGCAGCAGTGGCGTAACTATGTTAGAAGTGCCCTGAGGCAAACATTTCCTAGGCGCCCCAACATTCAACAAGGTGGACAGCATCACTTATTTTCTCATCTAGCAGTGAGTGGCCACAAGCAATCAATAAATAAAGGCCGCACAAACCTATTCATACCTACAATTAAGTACGCTCTTGCCTTTCTCACTGCCTCTTTTACATCCAACTGCCAACATCTTCGGGTTTTATCAAAACAGTTGTCAGGTTTTGCTGCTTCTTCTTATCTCGCCCCATCTTGACATCCCATGTACCAAACACAGACCAGTCACTGTTCATGTGTGTTACCTTTTCAATTCTTACATATTTAAGCTGTTATTCTTATTGCCTCTCCATCACACAGTCTCCACTTTCACTAGAGTACTTCACTTGTCACTTCTCTCTGAACACATACATGCACCATCCCACAACAGTCTTCTAGGTTAATATTCAGGCAGCTCCATTTATCTACCATTATAATGCATCATCATGGAAACAATTCCTAGCTGAAACGGTTCAACCCAATATTATATCTGAATTACAACCTTTATAAAAAAATCAAATATTTTCCACAAAATAAAAATTACTTGTCAATTATGCTGTACAGATCATAAGAATAAATGCAAGAAAAACAAAAAATGTGCTTCTTTACAATATTCTGAAACTACAGCACTTATAGGATTTATTCTGTGAGAGAAACTTGCTTCTTAATGCATTCAGGATTAACACAAACAATTCAGAAACTATGTATTATGAGTAGTCTGAAGTCATTGGAATAAAAGCACTATTCATAGACGGAGCAAGAATAGCCTGAAAGTTCTGCATAAGTATATTTCTATCTTAATATGTGTGAAGGCACTTCATGTGAACTCCTCTAAGTGGAAGAACAAGTACAATTAAGAAAAATAACAGAGCACTCCTCCATAATATCAGCTAAGTTTCAGTTCACATAAAACCTTCAACAACTCACTCTGACAGCAAAAATTAATACACCTTAACAGGCAAAACTTAACATTCTCTTGCAATATTGCAGAAGTGAATAAAAAGGTAAAATCTGTATTAAATACAAAAATACATTCACTGTACAACCCTATGTCTGTGCAAGACATCCTTCAACCCTCTCAAACAAACACACGGATATAAAAGTATGTGCATAGTATATGCAAATACACATGGAAACAAGTGCATAGTAGCAGGAGACAACAGTCTGCTCAGACAGAACATCCTAGGGAAAGCAATGTGGTTCTTCTGAAAGACCACACAGAACATGTACACCCAAACAAACCTGAAACAGTATGTGAAAAAAGTATTTCTTGGAAGTGGGATAAAGGAGGTTCAATACAAATCACAAGCTACAAGTGTTGCAAAAGTCACTAGCACTTGGATACCATCTTTAAGCACAAAATCAAAGTCACATCAGAGCTCACATACTGATACGAACATATCCTTAATTCACTGCACATGCTTTGGCTTGAAAACCCCTGTTAAATAAAACAATCTGATTTTAACAATATAAACAAAGCTACAAAAACTGAGTACATATGTAAATACTTCTATCCAACCAAAATGCAGCTTAGTGTCCACAGTGCCTGCAAAAAGCCATTTAAAGTTAATACTTTACATTAGGGGATGAAACTAAAGCAGGTTTGCTTCAGGTGAACATGCATAGGAGCCAGTGTGATTTAACTCAAAACACTGTGGACCAAATACATAAATCAAACACAAAAACATCATATACAGACAGTCAAAAAAGCAGATAACAAGTTATGCATTATTTCTGTAAATGTACACAATGTACGCCAATAAAATCGGAGGTTTGACAACAATAAACCGGTACAAGATGGTAGAAATGCATTAAAATGCATTTTACACTGAATACTTTTTATTATTATTAACAATAGCAATGCATCTTTAAAGTGAGAAACCACAGAGTATATATAGTGCCACAAAACCGGTTAAAATTATTAGAACATAGTGATTAATAAATGAGAAGTCAGCAAAAGACGATCTCAATACATTTATAATTCATGCTGCGTGTAACAAACTACAGAAGTAATCTAGCCTCAGCCAATCAGAAAACATTTGACAGTTTAATCAGGGTTAAAGTAAAGGGATGTTTAATGAAACGTTCGTTTAATTTGTGAAGTCATAATGCTAAAATGTGTTTCTCAAACTGCAAAATATGGTTTAGTTAAACATTTTTAAACTACACATTACACAGTGGAATGATTAATTCAGGTCTAGTCAGTGCAGTGCTTACCACGCACCAAGTAATCTTGTATGAGGTGTTACTTTTACATTTTCTGTATATCAGTAGCATCCAATAAACTTAAATAGACAGTAAATAAGCAATTTCAGTGGGTCATTAAACACATCTGCTACGCCTCAGTCCTTAAAGACACACAGCGACAAGTTGCTACTTCCCTATACTTCAACTCAGTGGATGTTAGCATGTAGCCTGGTACCACGCCGTTACACCACAAAACATACGAAAAGGCACTACCTATTTAGCAATAACAACAAGCTACAGTGGTGCAGCAATAACTGTATGCCTTTTCATTTACTAAACACTCCAAAGTTGAATCTGATAAGTAATGTCACAACCAAGATGCCAACATATATGAATAGTAATTTTCACGAAAGAAACATGATGCTGATAATGTGCCAAAACATTGAAAATGAAGTGCACTACCATTTGGCGGGCCAAAGCCTAACTGCTACACTACTGTTATCATAGACACCTTACACTATGTATTTTAATTTGGGAGTATATGCATCAATTTATACAGCAACTTTAAATATTTATGTACACTTCCCATTATGGCCGAGTCGGGCTCTCAGACAAAACAGAAACGCCTGTTTACATCACTTCCACAAAAGACTATAAACTGTTAAATGTTTTTGAATGTAGTCTAGACAAGTAAAGTAGTTTGAAACACTACTCGGATTATCATACAAACATATAGTAAATCGCAGCTGCAGAGGACAACTAGGTGCACACCCCAAAAACGCTATTTTCTTTTTCTCTTCGTACGGCAACATATCTGCTGGTACCCAGGAAATGTAATGGCCACTCCTCATATCGCTTATACAACCACTGTAATCAACATTTCCAAAATTAAGTAGTTACTTAACCCCAAATTATTTCTGTGCAACTTCAGCATGATTAACGAAGGCTCATTCCAGACATATACTAGGCCAGGACTACACCCCCTCCCTCTCTTTGGATATTTACGTCTGTGTTTCTTCCCGGGTCTGCAAACATCTCTACTACACCCAGCTTCAGTTGGGCAGTTCAAATTCAGCAGTAAAGCAAACAATCCATGACAACATCCATCGGCCCAAAGTGCCCCCTGCCACTTTGCGCCCTGAGGCAATTGCCTCACTTTGCCTCTCGTAGTTACGCCACTGCCTGCAGCAACTGGAATGTACACAGATTTACATAACCAAGTGAATCTATTGACTCAAGCAGATGGTATGCACAGTTTGGCAATGGTGACCCCAGCTCTCCTCAGTTGCTTACTGCCTACTTGGATGCAGTCTGTGCCTTTTGTTTGAAGCCATGTCCATCACAGCATTGATGGACAGGCTCCACATGAGGATATAAAAGTCCCTTACAGCTACATGCTCCAGGGACAGGTACATGAACAATGATGTTAATAGGACATGCTGGAGAGGCATATTACCATCACAGAGGCTCCACTCACTCGGGAATGTGATCACAGTCCCACATATGCAGGGACCCACACTGACCACCTACAGGTGACACCTTCACAGGTGGAGGGGTGATCGTATGTTTAGCCCTGGGATACGTTATGGGTCCCTGCTAGACAGAGGCAGAATGAAGTGAACATATGTGAGATATCTTGTGTGACCTACTATTAATAGGCACAGTCTACTGATCTAGTGGGGTTGCAAAATACAAACATACTGTGGCTAGGCTTCTACATACCCTAGGGCAGATAGCCTGGTGTCAACCTCTGAACCTATGCTAATGTTCGGGATGCACATTGTTCAGTGATGGTACTGATTGCAGGCTTTGTTTCTTCTTTGCTTTACCACTTCCTATGAACAACCTAGGTTTCTGCATAACATATTTGATTGTGACAGGATTTCACTATGTTATATTGTGTCTGTTGCCATATCACTGTGTGCACATGGTGGATTGGTGAATAGTGTGAGGTTCCTGGGATGACACATGCAACTGAGGGATATGTGTGGCCCACTGCTGTACTCAAACTTGCCCTAAGTGTGTGAGCATGCCCAGTTCAGACTTTCAGTGTTTTGTTGCCTGACATTTGTCTCATATTTTAAGTGTGTGAGCATGCCCAGTGTGACCTTGCGGTATGTTGCTGTCTGAGGTCCACTACATTTGTTGATATGTGTGAGCATTACCAATATTAACATTTATACTATATGTGTGTTGAATATCAGGTTGTATTATTACTGCAGGCCTCACCTTTGTGTCTTAACTCGACAGGGATTATGCTATGCCTGCAAGGTTTCCATGAGATACTTAGCATTGACTTATCAAAATTTTTTCATACAAGCTGTCCATTGACATACTGTCATGGTTTAATGGCTCTGTACTATGATTATAGTGCACTGTATCCTGGGTTCGAGGACTGTCACTGCTTCATATTTTCATACATGCCAGAACAGACTGCTTCAAGAAAAGTGAAGCAAATATGAACATGTTAACCTGCTTTTGCTGAACTATACCCACATTTGACCAGACTTGCACAACATTGCTCAATGTTGCCCAACATTGCTGGACAGTGCACAATATTGCTGAACATTGCCTGTAGTTGTGCTACTTAGTGTGTGCAATTTTGTTTACATATACTAAATAGTGGTGAGAGCTGTTTAGCAGTGTTTTATATTGCTTAACACATAGCAATCATGCCTCAGGTGGTGCTGCAGGGCTGCCTATGTCGGATGCACATTTTACACTCCCTATACATGTTTGTTAACAGGTAGTGTCAAGTTAGGCATCCCTTTTACTATATGTGCGAGTCGGAGAGAGGTATCATTTTCAGGGTTCCTACTGAACCAGTGTATATGCTATGCGTTGCCTCTTTGCCAAGGCCAAAGCATACTGGGCACGCCTCCTTCTGCCTACTGGGGCAGGCTCAGGTTGTTCCTCCTCCGAGTCATGCTCTGCCCTGTGATGGCCTTGGCAATGGTGGGAGGCTGTTGTGTCCGGCCCTATGCTGCTCCTTCTGCAGCTGTTTTTGCAGGATCATATTGTGTAGCATAGCACATACCATGACTATTTGGGTACATGTAGTTGGTGAGTACTGCAAGGCTCCACCAGATGTGTCCAGGCACCGGAACCGTGATTTGAGCAGCCCAAACACACACTCAATTACATTTTGTGTTTGTGCGTGTGCCTCATTATGGCATTCCTGTTCAGGTGTGTGTGCATTTCTGATGGGTGTCATCAGCCACGGCTCGAGTGCATATCCAGCATCCCCCACTAGGTGACCATGATGGATGTCCCCATTGGCAAATATCTGGTACAGCTGTGTCAGATGCCAGATATGGGAGTCATGGTAGCTTCCAGGGCAGCCAGCACACGCATTCATTATTATGCCCTGGGCATTACACATGACCTGGCAGTTGATGGAGGGGTAACCCTTGCGGTTATAGTAGACCCTACCCCGCTCACCGGCTGGTGCTTTGATGCAAATGTGTGTGCAGTCTATTGCACCCACTATCTCAGAGTATTCCACTATTTGCTGGAAGAGACACATATTGCTGGCCAATACCTCATGGGAATTGGGGAAATATACATGATCCATGTGATACATGTGCTGCCATGGCATTCAGGAACTGGTGCAGTACCCTGGATGCTGATGCCTGTGAAATCCCCATCATATCGCCAGTTGGTCTCTGGAAGGTACCTGTTGCTAATATTCTTAGGCCAACACATACCTTGGTTTCCACTGGGATGGGTTCCCCTCTGTTGGTTCTGTGTGTGAGGTGTGGCCTGCACAGCTGAACAATTTGCTGCATGAGGTCTCTGTCCACTCTATAGCGCTCCACTATCTCCAGCTCATGTAGCCCCTGGTAGGTTACCCTAGGCCTGTACACTCTTCTCTGTCTCCTCACTGTGGGTTGCTCAGCAGCATTTGCATTGTCACCACCCTCAGCATGTTGCATATGTCGCCTTATGACAGCAATGGCAGCCCCTAACATTTCTTTGTCTTAGTAAAGCTTTTTCAGTTTTCATTTCTATTAGCTTACTGCAGTGTTGCAGTGTGTCTGAGAAAAATGCACTGGAATGTTTTTTGCTGAGTTTCAAGTTCTGGGCTGGACTGGGCTAGTGTACTGCCTGTGTAATTGCCTGATTCTGATTGTTTTCACCTGCTAGCTCTGCTAGTACTCCCTGGTTAACTTCCTACTATTTGTTGTGCTTTCTTTTCCCTTTCTGTTTCCTCAGGGGGGCAGCGCCACGTAAACAAGTGCAAAAATGCGCACACCAGCTCACACGTGCGCACACATGCTTACACGGACTACAACTTGCTTATTCTTGCTAACACGTGCGCACACAGGTGCAAACACGCTTACACGGGTTTCAACAACCTTACACTTGCTTACTCCGGCTTAAACGTGTGCACACAGGTGCACACGCGCGCACACAGGCTTACTCGGTTTTACAGGCGCACACATGCACGCATACACGGTGCAGGCATTTCTACAAGAAACTTTGGTGTTGTTCACGGCATACACCTTCAATTTCTTGCCTTTAGCTAGGGTACCTGTTGACACACCTCTTCTAGTGATTAGTATCTGACAGTAGACACATGCCACTCTACTCCAATGAGCTTCACTTCTCTCAGATATACCCCCCTTATGATGTCACCTATCTTCTACTCTGTTACACCCCTTATCCTACTCCTACACTACACTGACTGTGCTCTTTTGCTATGTAAACTTGGGATTCACTATCCTTACCCTCATTTGAATAGGATTGCCTACTAATGCTTGGTTACAACTCTTAGACTGAGCTTTCCCCCTTAGCAACCTCTACTCGGTAGCCATGTTGTCTTTGGACTGCCACTCCCTTGCATTGTATATTAGGGATTACTATAAAATCCACATTTCTGATTTTTAATTATTGGTTTTCTGGTTTTTACAGCGCACCACGTTTGTGCAGCGCTGCACTATGCTTAAACATCGGCAATCGGGAAAAATTTATTTCAATTTATTTTATTTTTGCATCGATGGACATTGCCAATGGCCATATTTTTGGCCATTGGCATGCTTCCTCGACTGGAAGCATCCTTTTTTTGGAGCTGTCATGGCTGCCTTTTGCTATTTGGAGAAACGTACTCAGTTGTCAACGGAGTACATTTCTGCAAATAACACTACTCTTACTCGGACAGGTTAGGGTTTCCTGAATTGCAAATTTACCTCATTTGCATACCTTTCAGCAGCAAATGAGGTAATCTGCATATCCTAGCCCAGTCGGTGTAAGAGTTGTTTTAGGAACTCTGTTGCACGCCCCTACCGGCTGTTCCTGGATTGCTCGGCGGACATATTGGCTGCATGGAGTCTTACTCTACTCTTAGACTCTGTGCAAGCCTTCGTGAATCTGGCCCTTCATGTTCATGTTGGCCGTTTATTCCAAAACTTTCTGAATACAGCCATGGAAAGGGGTCTATACAGAAATAAGAAGAAGTAAAAGCTCTTACATTTGTACAGAACTGCCCTTAACATGTAATACCACACATATTCTCACCTAATTACACAAAGTGAATGCTAGAAAATCAATGTAACAATTGTAATAATTCCTTTTTACAATGTAACAATTGTAATAATTCCTTTTTAAGTGTCATGACATAAATGCAGCTTTGGTCCCCCACCCCCAAATGAAGAATATACTTGTAAGTAGTGCAGGCTGCTAAAATGTGTAAACCTCCATGAAACACAGTATTATACTGTAATGTAAGCATATGCAGGATGTAGGTGATGGGTTACAGTATTCCTCTGTTACACATTGGGCTCCCACACACTTTCCCTGCCTAAACGCTTACTAACCGTATAGATTCCAGACTGTCAGCAATTGTGAGGATGTAAATGAGGTCAAAACTCATTAGAATTGTTGAATCTCAAAAAAAGAGTAACTGTGTAGGGATGTTCACTTCTTCTAGGCACTTCCAGAGTCTTTGTGTTGAATGCATAGCAACAATGAATGCTAATGCCATGTTACACTTGCAGAGGTGAACATGTAGGGCTGTGAAGGGTGAAAGCACATGTAAGCAGTGCACAGTTCCCAAGTTCTGTGTCATCCTCATTATCTGTTTGTTAAAATGTGTGGTATCTATCCAGTTTACTTTATTTTTTACTTTGCCATTGTTTGCACAATATGGCACTTAGCGCAACCATGATAAACAGAGGAATGAATGGCAGGTTTCTCTGAGATGTTATATAACTATTCCTCTGGCAACACATGTATGTGTTAGGGCTGAAATATAGAGTGTGCAACCTTTTCTTCACTTTTTATGGTCCATGTTTGCCCAATATTCACAAGAATGGAGGAAATATCAATTTTGCGTATGCTTACCTTATTTATGAGAAGGTGCATGGAGGTGCGCATAGCACATTCATGAGAAAGCAACAGGTGTGTTTAATAGATATTAGTTATAGCATAAGCAGGTGAATTGCATGTTAATCAACCAGTCCAACATGGTGGAGCTATTCAACCATGTATGACGTATCCATGTATCCTCCATCCTGGTTTTCCTTTATCCTTTAATACCATTGGAGTAGAGACAATGAAATTTTAACTGACACAATGCTAGGGGCTGCTGCAGCTATTCTATATCTGCATGTGCCAGAGGATGAAGCCAATTCTTCTGGTGCTGCTGACAATAGGCCTAGGCCAAGAAGGAGAAGAGTGTTCAGACCCAGGGTAAATTTCCAGGTGCTACATGAGCTGGAGATTGTAGAGTGCTACAGGGTGGACAGGGACATTTTACAAGAACTCTGTAAGCTCTGTCACCCTCAACTCAGAGCCAGAAACAACAAGGGGAACCCACCCCAGTGTAAACTAAGGTATCTGTGGCACTTAGAATATTAGATACTGGTACCTTTCAAAGACCAATTGGGGACATGATGGTTGTGTCACAGGCATCAGCCTCCAGGATCCTCCACCAATTTCTGGATGTTATGTTCATATATGCCAGTGAGGACATATTTTTTCCTCGTACTTATGAAGAGAGGGCAAGCAATATGGAACTGTTTTACCATGTAGTGCACTACCCTGAAGTACTGGGTGCCATAGATTGCACTCATGTACACATTAAGGCACTACCTCATGATCAGAGTAGAATCCACATTAACTGCACTCCTTCAACTGTTAAGTCATGTGTAATGCCCAGGGAATTATCTTGAATGTGTGTGATGGCAACCCTGGCAGTTATCATGACTCCCATATCTAGCACACATCACAGCTGTACCAGAAATGTGTTAGGGAGGACATCCCACTGGGCCATTTACTGGGGGATGCTGGTTATGCCTTGGAGTCGTGGCTGATGACACCCATCAGAAGTGCACACACACTCACGTAAGAATACACTAATGAGGCACATGCTCAAAGTAGAATCATCATTGAGCATGTGTTTGGGCTTCTGAAGTTACAGTTACAGTGCCTAGATATATCCAGTGGAGCCCTACAGTATAATCCATGTGCATGTTCACAAATATTCACAGTATGTGCTATGCTCCACAATCTAATTCTGAGGAAACAGCTGCAGCAGGATCAGCAAGGGGAAGGAACACACATCCCCTACCAATGTCTAGATCACCACAGCCACAAGCAGAGGAAGACTCGAGGAGGAACCCCCAACTGCTGTCCCTGTAGGCAGATGTAAGCATGCTCAGTATACCTTTGCTTTGGCTAAGAGACAACACATAGCACATTCACTGACCACCTAGGGTCCTAATACCTTTCTCCTACTCACATACATATAGTAAAATTGATGCCAGGCAACTCACACAACCTTTACTTCCCCATGTATTGGCTGTGTACTATTTGCATCAGACAGAGTCAGCCCTGAACTAAAGGTGTGTCAACTGCTGCATTTGCAAGGTAAGTCCTGAACCTAGAGTGTATTCTTTAATAATATTACAACATATCCTTGCATTTCCTAACTTGGTACAGTAAGCAAGTAAATAGTGGTGGATCTGTACAGAAAGTACCTTAACATGTGACACTATATACTTATTTTACTAATATTTGCCATTAGTAATTAGCAGGCCTCAGGCATGAATGACTCACACAGTCATATTTCTGAAGAATTCTGATGTTCCCTGCATGGCTTCAGTTTTGCACCATACCTTTATACTGGTAAATCATTAAAGACAGAAGTTAGAAAGTGATGATACACATTGCAGTTTCAGACTTCAGACTTGTTTGTGTCATAATAGTAACCTCAGCTATGCTACCCCGAAAAGAACTGTATATGAGTGTTTGTGCCATCCAACCTAGACTTCATTTGTTGGCAACTGCATATCATATTATTCTTAATTAATATCCTCTTACATGTTAAGACCAATTATATAGAAAGGCTTTCATACTGCATGTGTTAGCTGATGAATGATCAAGAAACGCAGAAAGGTAATACAGAGCTGTATATTTGTAAGCATAATTATGACAGGTTGCATTATCACTAACTGCTCTGTGTCCAAATATAGTAAAGAGAATTAAATGTACAAATCACAGCTGATGGTTTGATAGCAGTCTACATTCTAATGCAGCTGGTTGCATGAGAATAATTTAATTTCATTGATGCAAAACTGTGTGGCAAAAAGGATTAAGGCATCCCTGCTGCTTTCTGAAGCTGTATTGGTGTGAGGGTTCAAATCCTGACATATGTAGAAATTTATAATGTGTATTATCAATTTTTATTGTGCTTTTACAGATTTTGCATATGTGTTCATTAGTTTTAGTATCTTTTCTTCTTTGCCTTCTTTTAATTCCACTTTTGCATGATGCACCATTTCCTGAAAAATGGTTGGGCTAAGGTTATCTTGTTTGCATGATGTGCAACATTGCAGAAACAGTGAGAAAAACAGGCTGCTTAGAAAGCAGACACCCAGAAATAGAAAATGGATACATTTAATTAATGCTTTTAGCCATTGTGAAAATCCGGCCTGGAGTACAGATGGGACCAGAGTATAGTAGCAAACATTAGCAATGTGCCTCACATTTGCACACTGCTTCCCTGCACTCAAACAGGCCTATCTTGCATGTGTCCACTTTGTTAACCATCGCGCAAATCCAATGCTTGTTGCGCTATGGAATTGTATATATGTTATTTTATTATTGATGTTTATTGTCCAATTTCCTTGTATGACATATAACTACATGTGGAAACATTGCAAACTAAGGGCACAACATAACTATAGGTCATATATTTACAATACATCAATTTGCCCACTAACAAACCACCCCAAACAAGCACTACAACCCTGGAGTCTCATTACTTTTTCCACACATATATCAACCACAATACAAAGTGTTATACATAATGTTGTGTGCTCAATCATTGGTGGTGGTCACAGGCTTGCTCTGCAAAACTGAAACAGCCAAGTATGCTCAATAAGGGTACTTGTGTTGTTACACAGCTAGGCTTTCAAACAGCCTACTGTAATTAGGCTACTAGCTTCAGATGATGCTATGAAGCAATGTACTTATGCAGATCTCCAGATCTCTGGTCTTAAACATGGTCTGCCAATGTCATCTACAATAAGTTCACCTTCAGTCCTGACAAAATCAGACTTGTGCCATGGCACATACGTTAAGCACTGTGTTCTGTAATCTGTGTACTTGGCTTGGTAGGGGTTCTATTCTCACTGCAGTCAAATGGGCTGTGTGGGTATGAGTTGTTGCTGGACTTCACTATGAGCCTTTTACAGAACCCTGTGAGACACTATTATCTTGTCCTCAACAGGCACTGCTGACATCATCATCTATAAAGTGTTGTCTGACACACTTCAAGTTGAACTTGAGCTATGGAACTTGCATTAAGTACTGTGTTCAGTAGTGTGTGTACTTAGGTAGGGTTTTATTCTCACTGCTGTCAAATAGGGGGTTGCTGTGTGTCTGTGAGAGCTGTTGCTGGACTTTACAGTGAGTCTTTTACACCAGCCTGTGGGACACTGTTATCTTGTCCTGGAAGACACATGTCTGTCATTACTAGGTTATAGAGTATGCAACAGATGCTGCTGTCTACAAATACAAAAGTGATAACCCAGAACTGGAAGACCTCCCTCCTCAGCCTAAACAAGTAAATAAGACAACTTGTGCAATTTCCCACCCCAGACTTTATTTTCCCTGTTTTTTCCCACACAGCACAGCGGGTTAAGGCCTGACCTACAGGATCCACCTGCCCCCTCTCCACTGGCTCTAGCACCAAGGCCCAGCACATCTGAACTGCAACCTGGTAACACCCCTTGTGCTGCCCCTGTACTACCTGGCCCCTCAGGTACTTCTGCTCCAGAGGACAGAGCTGTGTGGCTTCCTGTTGCAGCAGTGACAGAGGGGGTAATTTTATCACCTGAGAAGAACTGCGAGGGATGGTGCGTAGGATTGTGTGCTGCACTGTGGGCACATGCCTATGCCAGATGGAGACACTGCTTTCCATCATTGTACTGAACAACACAAGGAGAGACAGATGTCAGACACTACAGCCATCTGAACAGTGAAGTGACAGTGATGACATTCCAGTGGTTGAGGACTCAATTCTCACTGTCACCCAGCTTGCTGTCCATGATTATGAGAGGTCCACACCCTTACCACAACCATGTGTTCATTGACCTCTTGTGTTCCTCACCCTCCACGTGTCTTGTCTTGTATGTCCTGTCAGCAATTGCTTCCTCACCTTGCCAACTTACCTGCCTCAGACATAACTGTGTGCCTTCCCCAAGATTCCTCTCTTTCTCCAGGAAAAAGGGTGCCTGTCCCAAAAAAAAATTGTCCTATTCATAGAGCTCCATATTGCAGACGTGTCTACTTGACACACTTCATTTGGTCCCAACTGGCTATACAACATGATTATGTTGTTGTCACCTCTTTCTCTCTGGAGGTAACAGTCCACAAATGGTCTTCTGTGTATGTGATCAGTTTTTCAGGGCACGTTCTCAGTATACATCATATATTCACGATACATACATGTGTTGCCCCCCCTCCCCAAGCAATACAATCCTGGGTTCTCAGCATTTTTTACACACATATATCAACCACACTACAAAGTGTAATATATAATGTTGTGTGCTCCCTCATGGACAGGGCGGTGCTGACAACCTTACTCTGCTAAGCTCAAACATCTAACTATGCTTAAGAAGGTACTTGTGTTTTACAGAGCTAGGCTTCTACACACCTAGGACACACTCTACAGTTAGGCTACAGGCCTCTTATAAACCTATGAATCTATATGCCTATGCAGGCCTCACAACCTGCTGTCCATCACATGGCCTGCTGATGTCATCTACCATAAGTTCATCTGCAGCCATGTAAAAGTCAGACTTGTGCTGTTGTGCTTACATAAAGTACTGAGTTCTATAGTCTGTATACTTAGGTAGAGGTTCTGTTCTCACTGCAGTCAACTGTGTGTGTGTGTGTGTGTGTGTGTGTGTGTGTGTGTGTGTGTGTGTGTGTGTGTGTGTGTCTGTGGCTCTACTCATCAGAGTAGATGTGCTATCCTACAGTTACTTCTCCCAATGGCATGGCTTGCTAGTTTTTGTTTACTTGCAGAAACCTACACATCCATTTCATGAAGCCCTCATCCTTCATCCCTCAACCTCTTGTCTCTCACATGGCCTGCTGATGTCATCCTCTATAAGTTGACCTGCAGACATGTAAAAGTCAGACATGTGCTGTGGCTCTTGCGTATAGTACTGTGTTCTGTAGTGTGTGTACTTAGATAGCTAGGAGTTCTGTTCTCACTGCAGTTACCTGTATGTGTGTGTAACAAGATGTAATTGATGTTACAGAGATCCTTTTACACCAGCATGCGGGACACTGTTATCACTATATGCTCAACAGACAATGCTGATGTAATCAGCTATATCAAGTTATTGCATATACAACCATCCCACCAGGTCAGGATCAGGCACTGGCCTGGATCCCAGACAGATGTCAATTTAGGTCCATAGGAGGTTACTAGGTAGAGGACTGGTGACAGGTATACTTTGGTGTATGTCTGGTGGGGACGGGGGTGAAGTTTGCCCCAAACTGTCTGGTAGCAAATTGGCAATGTCCTCAGGGTCATTATGAGTGGTACCATCCACTACTAGTTCGGCACAAAGGTGGGCATTCACTTTTAGATTTCTGATGTAGCTAAAGAATGCCTCCTGATTATCTTTAGCTGTGGATGCTACTTTAGGTTTGTACATGGCTTTAGAGGACTTTTCAAGATAGCTAATTTCCTTGATCAAGCTGTGGAGGGTGTCCTTCCTCTGCTGAGTCAGTTCCATCTTGTTCTTACACATTACTTTCTTCCACTTGTCATATAATCTATGTATGCTTGATGTCCACCAGGGTGACTTGTTTTCTGTGAGGAACTTGTTTTAATCCATTCATATTTAGTTGACTCTGTGCATTTGCATAGCTATTTATACAGGCCATTTGTGTACACCTCTGTATAGCAGTCATCGCTGACAGTGGTATTAGGTGGTTTGAAATACTTTATGGCATCAGTTAGGAGCCTACAGTTTCTTTGGATAAATGTTCATCCTTTCTGCTCTTGAGGGGGTGTCAGGTATGATTGTGGATGTGAATGATACTGAATTGTGATCTGACCTGACTAGGGGGGCAAACATACATGGGATAGTGCAGAGAACCACTATGTTGGTCGGTACTAAGTCTAGGACATTCAAGCCCCTTGTGCAGGTGCAGACTCTCTGTTACACAGCATGTGTATTAACAATGTCAACTAACATTACGGTGAGTGTGTTTGTGGACATATATGACCCAAATCTGGAAGGATAGTTGAAATCACACATGACCAATATATTTGGCTATCCAGTGAGTGATTCAGTTAGCTCTGAGTAGAAAGAGGGGTCCTCATGGTTCATGGTGGGGAACCTGTAGCTATGGAAGGGGGTTTTACATACAGTTAGTTGGATTTGGAGTAGCACTCCAGAGTCATGCTCTTTGATTAGTCTTGCAGTGTATTTGTCTTTATGAAGATGTATACATCTCTGCCTTTTGTACTTTCATGCTCGTCTTGATGTGTGAACATGTGGAAGACATTGTACCCCTGCATGGCCAGGGTGCTCTCTGTGGTCTTGAACCATATCTGTGTGACTGCACAGACATGGGCATCTTCCAAGGTAAGGAATTCTTCCAGTGAGTGCAGTTTATGATTTACACTTCTTGCATTAAACAGCATAAACTTCAGTTTGTCTGTGGTGGATTCTTTTACATTGGGACTTTAGTTATTCTGACATTGCCTAAAAAGGTCACTACGGGGGAGGCAAGCACCTTCATATGGTATAGTGAGGTACATCTGCAGTCATTCACTGCAACATGGACTATGACAGAGTCATAATGGTGCTTGTTGAGAGACTTGAGTATGTGCATGATCTGATGGACCCTGGTATCATTAGAAGGCCGAATGTGACCTCCTTGTCTAGCCTGATGAGGGGGGACATCTGTGTGTCTCCCTGTGGAGTCACTTATGAGCAAGACATTTGGTTTTGAGGTGTTTTGCCTGAAGGGGCTTATTGACTGAGACACTGGTATATGTATTATTATTATGTGTTGTGGATTATCTCGGGTCTGCACTGTGCGCAGTAGGTTTGCGCTTGGAAGATCTCCAGTCTTTAGTTAGGTTTCTAGTGAGTACCTCAGCATATGTGGGTTTATGTTTTGTGAGCTTATGTGCAAGAGGTAAATTGTGTGTGCTGACAACATGTTTGATATCTGGTTTGTTGTTATGTCAGATAATTGATTCCACATTCATGGTATAGCTACAGCTCTCACATGTTGTATTAGTTCATTTTAACAGTGACTCATTGTTAATATACACAAAATGATTGCTCTTCTGCCTCAGGATGTCCATAAAACTCAGGCTGCCTGGAGAAATGGTGGGAAACTGTCTGCACATTATGGAAGGTATATACTGTAGTAACTAGTGGGGAGTGGGCTAGTGCTGCACAATACACAACTCAGTTGCTTGCAAGGCAGCAGTGAAAGCTCTGAGCAGCTACAGTAAAATGAGTACAAACACCGCAAAATACAGTGCTGGAATACAAGCCAAAGTTAAACTAGGTTAAATAAGTAGAAAAAAGGAAAGGCCAACAGTGAGCCTTATTTCAGCAATCCCCAAGTCAGATGGGTTCTTGGCAGTACAGTTCTGCCACAAGTGTGTAGGGGGGGGTCTTCTTAATATAAAAGGGCTAGTTTTAGTGTTCCCATTATGGCAAACAGTCTAGATTCAGTAAGCCTGTATCAAACCTATGCTATAAAAGGGAGAAGTACTAGAAATCAGCAGTGCAGAAAATCTCAATCACAACAGAAGAACAACAGTTTAAATAAAGCAGCAATTTAGCAGACTATTCCAAGAATGTAGAAAACAAACCAGAACTAACACATTTCAGAATAACAGATGCAATAAGCCTTCAACCAGCAGTTCCCAACTTAGAGGGTGTAAGCTATCCTCCTCCTGCCACAAGAGTCTACACCATAAACCTTCAAAATGTAAAATAATTTTTTTTTGGATGTCAAGTGCTTAAACCATAACAAAGATACTTAGAACAACAGCAACATAAGCACTAAAACAGCAATTCCCAGCTCAGAAGGACAGAGGTTACCCTCTGCTCCTAGCAGAGTGTAGACAACTGACCTGACGCCCAAGTGCTTAAACCAAAAATAATAGGCTTAGAATAACGGTTACAATGTAATGTGATACCAGAAGATGACAGTGACATGTCTGTTAATCTACCCACATACATCATGTCATGGTTAGTAGGCACTGTGTTGGTGGAAAAGGGACAGCAGGCCCCCTCTGAGCACACCAATTAACCTTCCTGATTGGCACCTCACTAACATTCTGGCTATGACCAGACTCAATAGGCACATTGAAGGCATAGTAGCCAGACTTCCCTGCTCATTGTCACTGCCCTCCACCTGTCATATATCTGTGGGCTCAGTGGACTGGGTAGCCATAGGCCTACTGGCTTTCCAAAGAAAAATAAGGGGGTGGCTGGATGTCAACCTCTCTGTCAGATTCAGCCTGTGCAACCCCTGACTGTGGGTCAGTTTCACCACCATCATCAACAGTGTCTAATGAGACACTGACAACAGGTAGCACAGGGTCCACACTCCCACTGTCATGATCGCCTGTGATAAAAAGGGAGAAACACAGGCATATATTAATTCCTGCACTACTATGGTGCAATATATGATAAACAACTAACAGTGCTACCACTATTACAGAGAGCACAGCAACAGGCCTAAAATGACAGATTAGATTTCTAGAAATTGATCTGTAGTACTGAACTAACTTCATTTGGCTTACTTATTAGCAGTAAGCCATGAGGTACTACATGTACTCCTTTCAATCAGCATAATGTGTTACTTTAACAAGAATGTGGCTGACAACTCCAAACTGAGCTTATCACTGTACTAATACTTGATCCCCCCCCAAAAAAAAACATGTGATACAGAAATAACTTTTATTTCAATTGTTTTATTATACAAAGGTGTTGAACAGGTCATATAACAAAGCCTATCTGGAAGCTCTGCCTGGGACTGAGAAGGAGGTGTACCCACATCAATGACATATTGTGGGCCACTCTGCTGTGAGTTGTCCTGTGTCAGAAGACTCATCAGGAATTCCTCATTGGGGGTGAGAGGTGGTTATGCAGCAGGCCCAGCCCCAGTTAACCTCTGGTCTCAGGCAACAGATGCAAGCCTCCATGCAGATGTGTGCATGTCAGTGGCTCTGTAGTGCATCTGCTCATAAGTATAGCCATGGCCATTCACAACATTTATGTTAGCAATGATTTGTGCCATACCCTCAGCCTCTCTGGCATATTAGGATGATCTGTTCTAAGAAGAAAAGCACCATGTTGACGTATAGTGTTCACTATGATTGCATTTTCTGCCTCATTGAAGGGGGGGGGGGGTCTGTGGCTCAATGACATTTTTGGTCCTAAAATACAACAGGGTGATAATACACATAACTATCACATAATTACAAAGTAACTTTTACCAGCTAAAACAGTTAAGATAGGCAGTCGGTAGTACCCACTGGAAAAACATAACATATACAACATATGTCAAATACTAACAACAGCCAGGATGCAAATAGTAAGGGTAACCTATCCTCATATGCGCCATAGCAGTAACTCAATGTGCAACACCCCCAAAAGAACAGTACATTCTAGTCTGTGACATAACAGTAACTTCTCTATGCTTCCTCCACCAACCAAAGAACAGGCACATGAACCATTTTGCTAATAAAACACATTAGAAATGCTAAACATGCATTCAAAGGACCTGTCTCTGAAACATTTGCACATATGTATCACAAAACATACTATTTTTACCTCTGAAATGGCTTGACAAATATGGCCAAGCCATCAATACACTTTTAACTAATGCATACAGAAAATAGTGTAAAAGGCTTTCCTTCACATTATTCATTAATATATTCCAGCATATGCATTATGTAGGTAAAAAAAAATGACAGCATACCTGCTGGAGTTCAATACTACTCTGTAAAGATAGCTTTGGAAATGTTTTGCTTTGCTGAGCATGTAGCAAGCATTCTCACTGTCAGTTTGGCTAGCTACACATTTGGCTTTTTACAATGGAGTAGATTATTAATGGACTGCATCTGTCCAGACTGTGTTTCAGAGATGCTAATCATAACATAAGCAGCTGAATTGCAATCAAATAGTCTGATGGAACTTTTCAAGAAATTATAAGGCAACCATTTAGACTCTATGCTGGTTTTTCCTGTGGATTTCAAAAGTAGTGGAGTACAGACACAAGAATGTCTACACAGACAGAATGTTAGGAGCTGCTGCTGCTTAACTCCATTTGAATGTGATACAAGCTGCAGACAATGCTGCTGCTGCCAATAGGCCTAGTCCGAGACAGAGAACAGTTTCCAGGGGCACATTTAACTTATCACAACTTACATGACATGGACATTGTAGAGTGTTGCAGGGTAGACAGGGACACTATACAGGAACCATGTGTCCTCTGTCAGTCTCAGCTCAGAGCTACAGCCTTTACCTCCCCATGTATTTGCTGTGTGCTGTTTGCATCATAGTCAGCTCTGAACTAACACTGTCTCAACTGCTGCATTTATAAGGTAAGTCCTGCACATGTACTGTATTGTATATTACTATTACAACATGTCCTTGTATTTAATCACTTTGTACAGTGAGCAACTACAACTATAATTTTCTTGGGTGGCAAAAGCCAGGGAACTTTTTTAACTAGGCTTATATAGGCCCCAGGGCCAATAGCCTTGTACCTACCTATGAACCTATGAACTTATGAACCAATGAATAAGGTGGGAGATTTGTACAGAAATGAATGCGACATGTGACAGCAAAGACTTATATGACTTGTATATGCCCTTTAGCAAGTAGTAGGCCTGAGGCCTAAAAGATTCCCACATTGATACCTCTTCAAAATAATGATGATCACTGCATGCCCTCAGTTTAGCACCATATTTTTGAAATGAGAAATCATAACAGAGAATTTTGAAAGTAATGAGGCACATACCAGTTTCTGGCTTCACCACCCTCATAAGATCAAACTAGCAAAATGCAAAACAAAGAGAGTAACAAGGGCAAGATAGCCTTATTTGTGCCATAACAGTAGTTCAGTCTGGCTCCACCCCGAAAGAAAATTATACCCTTGCATGTTCCATGACAGGAACCCAGTTTTGCTCCCTACCCCCAAAACAGCAGTCTATGCATGTTTGTGGCATTCATTAATTTGATGGCAACTGCATATCATATTGTCCCAAGTGAATATGTTCACACATTTTAAGGTAAATTATAAAGACTGGCTTACACACTGCATGTCACTGAGTACTGACCAAATAACTGATGAATGACTGAGACACACAGAAAAGTAAGACACAGCTGTATATTTGCAAGGAATAATTATAGCAGGTTGTGTGATTAGTAAGTGCACTTTATCCAAATATATTACATAGAATACATTTACAAATA
Source organism: Protopterus annectens (assembly GCF_019279795.1). Classification (NCBI taxonomy): domain Eukaryota; kingdom Metazoa; phylum Chordata; order Ceratodontiformes; family Protopteridae; genus Protopterus; species Protopterus annectens. The sequence continues at coordinate 93,114,916 of NC_056726.1, read as the reverse complement.
ACAGGTTATTCCTTTATATCGCTGTACATTCTGTTGGACTTAGTCGTGTGAGGAATTATGTCATGTATTTGCTGCAAAGGTGTTTGCGAGAAAAATGGATAATTTGTGTCTATATTACCCAATTGAACATTTAGGTTAGCGAATACCTAAAAGTCAAACTGATAATATCAAAAAATTAAAACAGAGAATGGCCAATTTGATGTAGGGAATGAAATTTCAACCAAAATGAAGTGGGGGGGCTTTGCCCCCCAAACCTCCCCTAACTAACTATACCAACTCTGAGATCACTCTACAGTGGGGAAAGGGGCAAAATCCACATAATAGCCAAGGGAATTCTTTCCCCTGCATTAAATCAGAAATTTGCAGTTTTTTGCTTTCGCTATTACCAGATCAACGTTTAGCTATTTGCTAACCTAAACATTCAATCAGGTAATAGGAACCCAGATAATCCCCCCTTCTATTTAGTGACAGTGCATTGCAGTGAGGGTTGGGAGCTAGACCTGTGTAGTCATATCTCATGTATACTAACTGTTTCTACGCTGTATGTCATAGATTGGTTTTCCATATTTTGACTAATTCTCCATATTTTATACTTTTTTACTTTTTTGCATTAGGGGTGCCACTGTTTGCGAGATGCTCCACTTAGCACAAACAGTTTGGCTATGTGCATTTTATTTGTGTGTAGAGCAGCAGTGTACAAACTGGACAAATGGGCCACCTAGGTAGCAGCCAGGACCCAGACAGCAAGAAAAATGCACTGGATACATTCTATTAATACTATTGGCCTTCTTGCAAATACATTTCCTGGCAGTGCACATGATAGCTCAACATGTTTGCACAATGGTAAGCACTGCAAAACACTTTCAAATGTTGCATATCCAGAAAGTGCGCACTCCCATTAAGACCGATACCTGCAATTGGCCAGAAAACATCATTCTACATTGGTCTTGATCTGTGATAGGCATGTCTGGTGTTCCTGGAGAGTTTTGAGAATCCGTGCTCAAAGATGGGGTCTCCAGGAGTCTAAAGTGTTTGCTGGACTCCTAGTAAAAGAACATGGACCCAGGCTACTGTAGAGGGACTATCGTGGCTTGGATTACAAGGCAGAGGCATAAAATAGTTTGGCCTGGGCTTTGACCAGTGCTACCGGTATCCCCCCACACTGTTGAATAATGTAGAAGCCACTACAGAGACCTCAGGATGAGGAAGACAGATACTCCTGACCATTGGATCGAGAAATGTAGGACTGGGGACACCCGACAGATACATAGGTATCACTTACGGAGACTAATTGTCAGAGTTAAAAGCTGGATATAGTCAGGATTGGTATGCTTAATGGTATACCATTGTGTTCTGTTTTTTCCACAGTCATCACAGACTGGGAACCGAATGTGTGAACCCATGCCACTAGATTGGCACGTGTGATATGTATGCACCTGAACGGTTGGGTTATTTTAGCATTAAAAGTTATGGTGCATTTATTTGTTACTTATACAGTTGTATCAAATTGAACATTCATTTCTTAACTGCAATAGGGAAGTATGCATGCATCACTCTGGAGGACAAAACAACAGTTCATTATTACAAAGTAGTCAAAAGCATTGCCTTCAAAATCCACACTTCCCAAATATACAATACTGTTAAGGTTTCATCAGTATTACAGTGTAACATCAGAGCTGTAAAGCAGTGTCACTACTGGCTTGCTGTAAACTTTAATCAGTATAATTGAACCATTCATATATGCAATGTATACACACTTCAAGGATTGCTTACTGCAACCTGTTAGGAGCTGGGTAGTCTCAACAGTATACAAAGGTATTTGTTGGGAGTTTGTAGTGTTAAAGATAAAGGTAAAAGAATAAAGTAAAAGAATTGTATCAATGCTTTGTCATTTTTTTCTCCCACCCCAACATTTTTCTCCTTATTTTTTTTTGTTTATTTTTTTGTTTTTTGTGTGTTTATTTTTTTTTGTTTGTTTTTTTTCTACAGCACAGTAGGGTAGAACTGTCCCTCATGATCCATCTGCCCCACTCCACCAACTGCAGTACTGCTCCCCAGCAGTTTGCTGCAGAATCTGGTAACACCCACGCTGCTGCCCCTGCACTACCCAGCTCCTCAGGTAGTTCTTCCCTGGAGGATAGGCCTGTGGCTCCCTCTGGGAGCAGTGGCCAAGGGGATGAGTTTATCATTCATAACAAACTGCCAGTGATGGTGCATAGGGTTGTGTGCTGCACTGTTGGCATACTCCTACCTTGGCTGGAGACACTGCTCTCCATTGTTGTATTAAATAACACAAGGAGACGGAGTTGTCAGACACTGCAGCTACTGGTGCAGTGAAGTGACAGTGATGACAGTCCACTGGTTGAGGACTCAGTTCTGACTGTCACCCAACTTGACGTCCATGGGTTCATGAAGTCCCCACCCTCACCCCAACCATGGTGTTCACCCAGCCCATTTGTCCTTCACTGTCCCTGTTCCTTGAATTGTTTGTCTTGTCTGTCTGCAATTGCTTCTTCACCTGCCCAACTTACTGCACCCAGACATTTCTACAGCCCTTCCCCAACATTCCTCTCTCTCTCAAGAAAAAACTTGTCCCACAAAAAAATATATTGTCCCATACATAGCTCTCCATTTTCCACATGTGTCTTCATGACACACATGATTATGTTCAATTCTCTATATAACAGATTGTGTTGTGGTCACCCCTCCTTTCTCTGGAGGTGGCAGTCCAAATTCAGCAAAATTTGTGCATATATGTTCATGTTTTATTCTGGAAGAAATGGACAGCTATGGTTCAGTACCATCTATCCATATTTTAGACACTCCGTACCAACTATCACACTTCAGAATTTGGATGCACACGTAAAATTATTTGACACTGTTAGCACACACGTGGATTTAAACCAAGTACCATCTGAACAAAAAACTGCATGCATCACTGCATTAACAGGAGGTGCTACACATTAATTTGATTACCAGGTGTGTTTTAGAGAGTATAAAGCAGATGGTAGACTTAACTACTGCTGTATATACCTACTAGTTAACTATATCAATGGCTGCAGAAATTAATGCACTAAATGCAGTGATAAGTTCCTTTTTGGGCAAATGGTTTAGCTATAGGTAATACATTAAAGTATTTTGGGAGTAGCATTGCTTATTGATTCTGTGTAATGTGCAGCATCATGCAAGATTGCTCACTACTGCTGTACAATACTAAATGAGTATTGTGCAATAATGCTTTATAAAACATTACAGGGATCAAGCAATGCTGCTTCATAGAAATTTAACAAAGAAGATAAAACATTAGTGATATGTGGAGCAAGCATGGGGAAGTACACAGGAAAATCATTCCTAAAAAATGTCACATACTATTGAATGTCATAAATACATATGCTAAGTAACTGACTCTGTGACAACAGCGGTTAATGCACTGTTAGAAGCAGATAGTACTGGGTTTGAATACAGGTGGAAGTAATAACTTTACAACCATGTATGATACATTAAATATATCTACTTATATTGCTGCCTTTTACCATTGCTTTGTGTTGGTGTGCACCACCCACCACCATGCAATAATTCTTTAAAGAAAAGAAATGGGGAAGACAGGAACGTGGTGAAAGGGGGAGCAAGCAGGGGAATGGGCCAAATACAAACAATGTAGAAATGTGCAGGAAGGATGTAGGAAAGAACCATAGCTATTAATTTCTTCCAGAATAAAATGTACAAATTTTGCTGAATTTTGACTGTCACTTCCAAAGAGATGCATAACCACAACACAATCAGTTGTACAGAGAATTGGAAAGAATCATGTGTGTCATGAAGACATGTGTGTGAAATGGAGATCAATGTATGGGATGATTTTTTTTTTTTGTGGGACAGGTGCCTTTTTTTGAGAGAGAGAGGGGGATGTTGTGGAAGGACTGTAGGAATGTCTGGCTGAGGTAAATTGGGCAGTTGAGGAATCAACTGCAGACAGACATGACAAACAAGACAAGAGAAAGGGACAGTGAAGGACAAATGAAGTGGCTGAACTCCATGGATTTGGAGAGGGTGTGAAATCTCAGTCCCATGCATGTTGATGCAGTAGACAGTGAGAATCTAGACCTCACCAAGAGAACTGTCATCACTGTCACCTCACTGTGCCACTGGCTGCAGTGTTTCCCTAATGTACTCTGCATGAGAACGGAGAGCAGGAACTCCATCCACCATAGGCATTCACCAACAATGGGGTGCACTATCCTATGCACCATCTCTGGCAGTTCATCATAGGTGATAAACTCACCCCTTGGCCACTACTTCCTGAGGGAGCACAGGCCTATCCTCCTGGGCAAGACTACCTGAGGGCCCGGGTAGTGCAGGGCCTGCTACCAGGTACTGCACCAGATGTATTGGGCAACAGTGCTGTAGCCAGTTGAGTGGGGGCAGGTGGATCCCTTGGGACAGTCCTACCCTGATGTGCTGTGGGAAAAACAAAAAATAAAAAATAAACACACACACAAAAAGAAAATGAACACAAACAAATAGAGAAAGGGGTTGGGGTGAGAGAAAAAAGGGAGAATATTAGTAACATCATATGTGAAGTACAAATCATTGATACAATTATTTGACTGTATTCTATTACCTTTACTTTTAACACTACAAACTCTTAACACGTTTCTTTTTTACTTTTAAGACTAACCAGTTTATAACTGAGGCACACTATAGTACAGACTGTAGCCACCGATCCTTGATGTGTGCATATATTGCACATATGCGTGTTCCAGTTATACTGATTACAGTTTGCAGAAGGTCATTTGTGCCACTGGTATAAAGGTATGAAGTTACATTCCAATAATGATGAAAAGCTAACAATATTGTATATTTGAGAAATGTGATTTTTGAATCCACAACCAATGACTACACTAAAGTACTGTACTGTTATTTTGTCCTACAGACTACTGCATGCATACTTTACTTTTTTAGTTTGGAGATGCATGCTCACTGTTATTTGAGATTATGGCACCATTGCTTTGTGCTATAGACTTAGGCATGCATAGTTTATTTTACAGTTGGGATATGCATGCTCAATTTGATACAGCTCTGTTAAATACCAACTAAGTGGCCCTTAACTTTTAATGCTACAAAATTACTATACAAATTATTATTATTATTATTATTATTATTATTATTATTATTATTATTATTATTTCTATTATTATTAAAATACTGTTTAGACAGTGCTGTTCTGATGCATACATACCACATGCTGCTTGGATCCTTATTAGACTCATGGCATGAGACTGAATATTCAAGTCTCTTTCCTCAGTAGCTGTGGAAAAACAGAACAGAACACCATTATGAATACCAGTCTTGAATACATTAAGCTTTTAACTCTTACAATTACTCACTGAAATTGATCCTTACACATCTGTGGGGTGTCCCTTGCACCTATTCTAGGTTTCAGTTTTATAGTCTGAGTCTGAATATTACCACTGCAGCCACCTGGACCCATGCTCTTTAACTAGGAGTCCAACAGAAGTCATAGACTCCTGGACACTCCAATGCTGTGCCTGAAAGTGCACACTCTCTCCAGCAACTCCAGAATTGTCTGGCAATGTTTAATGAGCATTCCCTACCAATTACATTTTATATGCTGCTGTTTCCACCTATTGCATGTCTCACACTTACTAAGAGTGTGCACATTTTGGTTTTACAACATTTGAAAACATTACTCGTTGCTTACCATCACATAAACATGGTAGGTGAGACTGCACACTGCCAGGCATGATGTTTGCTTGATGTTAATTGATGCACAACAGTGGCAAGCACTGCAATTTCAAGATTATTTGCTATACAGGCACTTGTGTAAATTTGCTACTCCAACAGATCATTTCTATGGTTCTCCTGCATTTACAGCTATTGCCACAAGAAGGTTGAGAAAACAGTTGTGTATGTTGCACTTAATTGCTTTAATGTGCAATCTCACAAGAGTAAAACAAAATTTGCACACCCTGTAATAGAACCACAGACCATCTGCACTCCACACCTACACTTAACACTTGATGCCATAGGATTAGTGTGATGATATCTGCTATCTTAGTAGTTATTGTAAGGTTCTCATTGTTAATTGCAGTGGAACTCTGCTTACAGTGTTTGCTCGCTGCACAATATTACTAATTGAATGCATCCTGTCCATATGTGTGGCTGGCTGGGTCCTGTCGACAACCTGGGTGATCCATTTCTCCAGTTCGTGCACTGCTGCACTTTGTGTAAAGCAGGTGAGCACAGCTAAACATGTTTATGTCAAGCGTCACATCATGCAAACACTGGCATTAAAAAAAAAAAAACAGAAAACAAAAAGAAATTAAAACACAACAGGCAGACTTTCCACAGTTTTACAGAATGTCCAGATATGTGCATTATATTTTTGGCCTTTTCCTTGTAACATGTGTGGTTTATTGTGAAATCTCTGAAGATTGCAGTCAATATATAATGGCATACATTTTTGTTCCGTACTTCATATCCTTCAGAACTGTTTGACCATGTTACTGGCGCTAAAAGGTCATGTGGAATGATTCACATTTAGTATACAGGTTTTATGGCCAGCAACACTGGGGTGAGTTGCAGAATCTTACTAACATCTGCTGCACATCATTGATAATTATGGTGTGAGGCTGCATGAGGCTGTGCAATGCTGCGTGATGAGCAGTATCTCGTATGTGAATACACTCTGTGTAGGCACTGTGTGGAACCTACACAGAGTTTGTTAAATCTGGTCCATAGTCTTTGTTGAGTTCAAATCAGTGTTTGCAACAGTGACAGGTACTTAATAGAAACTGTAAGGAAAAGGCATGACACTTTGCTATAAATCAGTGTACAAGGTGGTGCAAAAATTGCAAGAAGCATAGAAAATTAAGATTAATGGTCAACATAGTCATTATGGGGAAATATAGAATAAAGCTCCTAATTAGAAAAAATCCAAAAGAAACCTATAGGTGTGAATTACATCACACAGAGACCCATCAATTGATTTTTGTTTTGTTTCTCCTAATACCTTCTCAATGCCACATAAGTGACAAGAACCAAAGCAAAACAAAGTTTGGGAAAACTGTTCAGTGTTGAAAACACAAGCACACACTGAGCTCATACATGACTCTTAATTGGGAGTATAGTGAAACACACAAAAAAGATAACACTAATTTTTCCCTCTCTAAGCTGTATATCTTACCACAGATACAAGTGTGGTCATTTTGCTGGTCTGAATGTCAAGACTCATTATTATCCCCACAACCACTTATCTTAATGAAATTAACAAATACTTATAACAGACTCCATGCTGTTCTTGCACACAGTTAATCCAGTTTAAATAGCAGTCCCAATAATGAGACAGCCAGCTGAGGAGGAAGAAAAGGAAATAGTCATGGCCTGCTCAACTCTCCAAGACAGGAGGTTAAGGGGCATGTTGAAAGGTATGTTCCCATTCTTAAATTCTGAGATAATCCAAGTGCAACTAACTCTGTGCAAGACCACAATCCAAACTGTAGCTTGCTACAGATCCCCCACCATGCCCTAGGATTCCCACTCCTCATTTCTTGATACACTGAAAAATATTAGGGTACAACCTAACACCCTAATAATGGGTGATTTCAACTGCCCCACCATTAACTGGGAAAACTACTCATGTACTAACTCTTGTACTCAACGTTTTCTGGAATTCATAAATTCCAATACCTTGAATCAACTTATCCACACCCCCACCAGGGGCAGCAATATCCTAGACCTGGTCATTACCAACATGGGCAACTGGTGTTCCACACCAGTGGTCAATTCCTGATTGGTCAGATCTGACCACAAGCAAATTACCCTAGAAATCTACATCCTACCCCCAACCCCCATTAGGGAAACCACCATAAAAAATTTCTCCGAAGCCAACTTCACGCTTCTTAAGACAGAAGTGTCAAACTTCATGGCACTCATGCTGATGGACAATAGAGGTACAACTGCTGAATCCTATACAGTTGTACTTTATAAGCACTTACACAAGTGCATGGATCATGCAATCCCTAACAGAACCAAGATGCTATCCTCCAAAAAAAGGAAGCCAATCTGGTGGTCCCCTGCCATAAACAAACTCTACAACAGAAGAAAGAAACTGTTGCAAAAAAGAGTAAAATCCCATGATTGGAGGAACTCCGTGGTCAGCCGCAGTAAGAAGCTGAGATCCCTCATAAAACCCTCCAAAGCTAGTTACACAAACAAAATTGCCACTGATTCTAAAGACACCCACAAAGCATTCTATAGCTATGTCAAGAATCTCAATGGCAACACTCAGATCTGCTTTGAGTTACAGCAAAATGGTACTAAATATACAGAACCAACTGATATTGCCAACATCCTGGCAGATAGGTTCAGTGCTACATTTACCCCTCTCTCATCCCCTAAAGGGCCCATCTCTATACTGGAAGAATGCAAAGTTCCTGTAATCACTGCTGCACAGGTAAAAACACACTATCCAAAGCCAAGAACACAGCATCCATGGGACCTGACAACATCCCAGACTGTGTTCTACATGAACTACAGAACAAACTGGCACCCCACCTAGGTACCATGTTCAATAATAGCCTCACCTCAGGCTTTGTGTCCATTGAATGGTGCACAGCAATGGTTATCCCACTCCACAAGGGGGGAGCCACCACGGACCCCAGGAACTACCTCCCCGTTAGCCTGACGAGCCTGGTCTGCAAGGCTATGGAACATATCATCATGGAACTTATAAACAATGACATTGATAATCTCCAAACTCTGGACCCTACCTAGTTTGGGTTTTTAAAAGGCAGAGCATGTCTCCTAAACCTGATTGACTTCATTGAAATGGTCACCAAAGCGTAGATGAGGGTAATGTGGTTCACACAGCATATCTAGATCTCACCGAGGCTTTCAACACCATCCCCCACTCTGGGATTATAGATAAACTCACTAAACTAAGTATAACTCCCTATGTCATAAGATGGGTTGCCAACTGGCTCACTGACAGAACCCACACTGTTAAAGTAGCAGACTCTAAATCCAACTTCAGACCAGTGACAAGTGGAGTACCACAGGGTTCAGTCCTAGGTCCTCTCCAGTTTGGTATCTACTTCTTTGAAGTACAGGCTAACACAGAAGGTCTTTGGTTAACAAAGCTTGTAGATGACTGCAAACTAGGAGCCATAATCAAAACTCCTAATGATGTGGACATCCTACAAAAGGGCCTTACTGAGACAGATGCCTGGTGTCAAAGCCATGGCCTCAAGCTTAATGCCAAAAAGTGCATTGTCATCACTTTTGGTAAAAACTCTGTACCCATGAACTACCACATAGGCAGTAGTCTACTTAAAACAGAAAGTGTGATGAGACCTTGGGACACAGGTGGACAGTAGTCTCTCCTTTGATAATCACATTGCCACAGTAGTCAGGAAATCATTCTACATGGCACACCTCATCACAAAAGGTTTCTCATCCAGGAAAAAAGAGGTAATTGTTCCCCTCTACTCATCACTCATTAGACCCATTATAAAGTACAATGCTGCTTTTGGTATGTACCTCACAAGACATTTACAACAACTGGAAAGGCCACAGAAATACCTCACAAAGAGGATTACCAGCCTCAAACAGGTGCCCTACGCAGACCATCTCAAAAAACTCCAGCTTTACCCTATCGCATATCACCTACTCAGAGGCGATCTCTGCCTAACATGCAAAGCTATGTCAAACCCACGGCTGTTGGACATGCTCCATTTAAAGAAATCCCTATCCCTCTGAGCTACATGCTCTAGGGACCTTAACCTTGTTACCACAATAAATAGAACATGCAGGAGGAATAGATTTCTGTCCCAGAGACTTTTCATACTCTGGAAAAAACTACCTATCTATATCAAACAAAGCTGCTTATTAGCACTCTTCAAGAAAAATCTTGATGATTGGATGGGAGATAGGAAATTCACCCCGGGGATCAGTTCTGTGGCTCTGCTTGACAGGGGCACAGGAAAATAATTTTCTTGGGTATCAAAAGCCAGGGTACCATTTGGCTAGGCTTATATAGGCCCTAGGGCCAATAGACTAGGACCTACATATGAACCTATGAACCTAAATCTTCAGTGGAGACTGTGGACCTAGTGGATACCATCTGCCTGTCATAGGAGAGCAGGTCTGACTGTGGAGCTACATCACTAATGGATGTAGGTGGTGGCTGTATGCTGCAACAATTGCACATTCCTCTCACTAGTATTTTTTGCAGCATGCTTTAGGAGATGTTAAGACAAGCAAAAAAATGCACTGATGGCTGCCTATGTGACTCTAACCTGGAGTTGTAGTGATCAGCTAGATGGTCAGCAGTTACGGAAAAGTGGTCAAAAGTACTTATAAGCATCAAAAACAACTAACCAGCAGATGCTGTTTCCACAGTGTGTCTGCCTCATTTCCGCAGTTAAATTAGAAAACCCAGACTTAAACTTAAGAAACCGATATATTGCATTATGTGACATAAAACAAGAATCAGTACATAAAAACAGCATAAACGCAAGGCAAAATCAATGGATGCATAAGGAGAAACAGCTGCAGAACATGAAAGATTATTTTTCTATGTGTAGTCAATAGATTAAATATACACATTCTTTCTTAACAACACATTTAGCTAACTTTCAGTTTCAGTAGATACCACTCCATATTTAACACTGATTCAAATCCCTGTATTCCTGCACCTGGCTATGCTTCAACATTACATCTATCTTTTTCAGTTTCTCTCCACTGCATACCCTACTATCCACCTTCCTTTTTCAAAGCTACTTTAAAATATGCTACAATTCTTTGCCCTCCACTTACTCTTAAGGTACAAAATAACTTTCACACAACACAGTTCAGCAAAAAATAATAACCTCATTTATTGCAAAGAACCCATGGACATGAGAATCTAAGAAATCAAGGTCCTCTCTCCCCAAGCTATACAAAACATGAATTTATATTCTATTTCTAATTAAATGCAACATTAGTGCTATAATCATAATACAGCCAATGACCAATTAAAAATGAACATTACAGCATTATTTTTGCAAACTAGCATCTCCTGACTCTCTGTGCCTTTCCATAACAGGGACAAGCTCTGAATTCCAAGAAAGAACTTTCTACACTTGTCATTTTGGCACTTTTGTGATTACAGGAAATAAATCATCTGTAGCAGGCTAAAACTATCAATATACCATCTTAAAACAAAATACAAACACTAACATTTTACTTTTATTTTAACTTCCCCTTCACAGAACATTATCTAAACTTAAACTGTGACTCTTGTCTATTCCAGTATCCCATTACTATAACCTTTCCCTGTGATGACCCACCACTGTCAATCAATTATCAAGGCACCCGAATCCTCACCACTGGCTACAGTGGGGGATGTTCACTGAGAGGATAACTGGTACGTACACAGTACTTCCAGATGCAACTCTGTGCATCAAGTACAAGTTCCCTTAAGAGCACACAGAGACCACAGTCAGTCTGGGGATGGTTTCTCCCTCTTCCTCCAGATCCCCAATAAGACTCCCCACTGTCAGAGTTATAGAGTTGAGATCTCAGCTGAGTGACCAAGCCAAGACCTCCAGCTCCCTTTCTGTCCAACCAGCGCTTCATGTCCCTGCCTAAGTAGCTGACATACACCTGGGAGAGGCTGGCACAGGTTTACTATCTATGCCTCCTTCTGCTCAGACTATAAGGTAGTTATCACTGCCACTAGTCACTCCTTATCAGCTACTTTAGGGCCCTTAACAAAGAGTGTCCAATTTTATTGTGTAATATTAATACTAATACAAATAGTAGTTTGAGCAACAGCAAGGCTATTAGGAGTGGCCTGCACAGTGTCACCAAATACATATGCAAGTACTCCCAAAACTTAAATATCTCTGCACAGATCAGCCACAATGAAAGGTCTGAATATATTTAATGATAAATAAAAGAACAAGATAAATACTAAATATATATTCATGGTGACATCAGAGTTCAAAACCACAGGAGATATTTAAATAACATTGCAGTGCAGGCTCACACAAATAAAGAAAAATATATAAACTAAGCTTCACTATAGTTCTAATTGAATCTAAGAGAATTATACTGTTCCCTAGAAACTTACTTACTATAGAGCAAGGCAGATGTGGTGAATGGTTCTTGTTGCTGCTGCCAGGTCCAAGACAGATGCAGAATGCTCTGTCTCACTGAGATACTTCTCACAATAATATCTAAGATATTACTGTTGGGATAGCTTGCAGAATGACACCATTTCTGGTCATTTGACTTCTAGTTTCCAGGCAAAATCCCCATTGCTGAAATTGGCAGTATTTATTATCTACCTGTAAAGATACTCATAAAAGGGCTTTTGCTCAGGTCTTTGACAGATGTTGGAAGTCTTAAAACTATTGCATTACTTCATGCTTCTAAAGTAGCAATTAGTTCATGCCGAAGACAATACAGAAAGCTTCCTAGAACAGACTTTGTCTCTAGCTGCATTGAAACCCATCAGATAGCCTTTTTATGGTCTAGTGTATAAAGTAATTTAAAGTTAACCCTCCAGTTTCCTTTGTTAACATATACATTTAAACAGTTACAGTAGTGCATGTACATTTCTGTTCTGTTCCAGTAAGGTACACTTTGGATACATTTTCAGCACAAGCACTTTACAAATACCTTTTCAACACAAACATCTGTACAGAGCAGTTTGATATACACATAGCATTCAGTTTGAATACATTTGCAACACAAGCATCTTGTATAAATTAGTTTGATATTCACAAATGCCATATAATTATTTACAAAATTCCAGCTAGCTGTGCTGGCAGTACCTCCTTACATCACACTTCTTCCCCCCTTCAAAGACTCAAGCTAGTTTGTCAAGTGACCCTTGAGAAATGTTGCTTGAGATGGATGAGCCTATCTGGGAATACATTAGCCCATACCCTGTCTTGAGATCCCAGCTGCCTTTGCATTGCTGACCTCATTACAGTGATGCACTGTCATATTATATGCCTGCAACTCTAGGCTCCACCATAGTAACTCTGGATATTGCTGGCTGGCTTGCTGAATACATAGATTCCCTCAGATGCCTCCTGCCTTCTACTGCAAATACTTAGCACCAGGGCATCCCAACCATGTTAAGGTTTCATTGTGTTAACATGGTACAATTTGTGCCCCTGCCTCCTGCCTAGTAGTTCTGCCATATAGTTAACATCACTGACCTTCCTTACCACTTTTAAGGTTCCCTTCCAAGCTGCCTGCAGCTTATTGTGTCTGACAGGAATGAGAACCGTAACCTGTTGCCCCACAGCATACTCTCTGGCTTGAGCATTCCTGTCATACCAGACCTTTTTCTGCTGTTGGGCTCCTGCCAGGTTCTCCTGGGCCAAGCCCATTAGTTCCCTGAGCCTTGTCCTGAGATTTAGGACATATGCCACAACAGAGTCCTTGTGGGATTCATACTGATACTCCCAATCATCACAAATCAAATCTAGGGGTCCCTCACCCTATGCTCATACAGCAACTCAAAGGGCGATAAACCTGTGGATTCCTGGGGCACCTCTCTGTAGGCAAACAACAGATGAAGCAAATATTTATCCCACTTCTACTTAAACTGGTCTGCAAATGCCCATAGAATAGTCTCTAGTGTACAGTTTAACCTCTTCACCAGACCATTAGTCTGTGGGTGGTAGGGGTGGTCTTTAGGTGCTGCTCCCTACTGCGCTCCAACAGACAAGCCAGCAGGTCTGATATTAAATTGGCACCTCTATCAGTCAGTATTTGTTTTGAGAAACCTACCCTGCTGAAAATCTGTAATAAAGCATTTGCCACCTTTCCTGCCTCAATGGAGGACAGGGCCACCACATAAGGGTATCTGGTAACATAATCTACTACCACTAGGATATACTTCTTCCCTGTGGAACGTGGGGTACTCAGAGGCCCCACAATATCAATAGCTACCATCTGAAATGGCTCTTCAATAAAAGGGAAAGGGATGAATGGAGCTTTGACTTTGTCTCCTGCCTTGCTTACCTTTTGTCACTGCTCACAGGTCCTGCAGTACCCTGTTACATTCCTGAAAATCCCAGGCCAATAAAAGTTCTGCATAATACATCTCTTTATATGCTTTATGCCCATATGACCTGCAAAGGGAATATCATGGGCTATGGCTAGAAGTGCCAGATGGTAGACTTTGGGCACTACCAACTGCTGTATTCTCTCACCCTCTAGCCCTCCCTCAGGGGTCCACTCTCTATACAGTAACCCTTTGTCCCTGTGTACAGATTCTCCCTTTCTATGAGAATCAGGTGCCTCCCTATCTACCTCCCTCAAGCCTTGTAATATAGGGTCGGAGGGCTGAGCCTGTCTCAACTCTTTCTATGTAACCCTTTCCAGATGTTCTTCGTGTTTCACTGTTGCAGTCATTACATTTGGGTAATCCTGTTAGCAGGTTGCCCTCAGCCGGCCTTAATTCCAAAGTCTTGGGTCCTGCGTCGGCCGCTGTTGCCCCTTCCCTGATGTCAGGTCATCAGGGGTATAATAGAAGCAGCCGATGCCATTTTCTTCAGTATTTCTTGCCGCACGGTGCCTGAAGCAGAAACGGTTCGCAAGTGCCGGTCGGCTGACTCCTGAAATTTTCATGTTTGAGTTTCAGAACCGAAGTCTTCAATAAAGCTAAGTACCCCGTTGGGGAAACTTTTTTCTTGCTCCAGACCGATGTCAGAAAAAGTTAATAATTGTATTACTTGTGGAAAGCAAATGCCTCATAAGGATTTTCATTCTTACTGTATTCCTTGCCTAGGCCCTAATCACAACGTTTCTGGTTGTCGGTTTTGTGCTAGATTTAACCAATGCATTATTAAGCGTAGGTATACTTTTGCTTTAAAGTATTTTGGTAGCAGGTTTAATTATTCTAAAATGTCGTTGGATAGCCATCTGACTACCGGAGTTTACAAAAAACGCAAAGAAAAGGATAGAGAAAAACAACCGAAGCAAAAAAACGACGACGAAACTTCTCCTAAGCCAGTCGCCGGTTTGCTGGTTCTCAGTGAGGTGCTTTCGCAGCCCTTGACACCCACTACTTTAGAGTCAGAGGCTGCTACCAACTCCCATGTGGAGTTGGCCATGCCGCTGGATACTCAAAGTATTGGAGCCTCAGACGATAATCCCTCAGATGGGTCCAGAGCAACTGAGCAGGTACCGGCTTCTAAAGGGTGTATTCAGACCACAACATCTTTACATTAAAACACCTTCAGCTTCAAAGACAAAGACTAAAGCAGCTTCTAAAGCAAAGAAACAAACTCATGAGCCACGTGTTCAGGCCTCTATGCCCAAAAAACAGATGCTCAAGATGGCCGAAGACTTGATTACCTTGATCAGGGGTTCCCATCCCCCTCCTGATAAAAGGCCTAGGCAAGAGACTGACTATGAATCTTCAGATCAGGTTTCTATTTCTTCTGATTCCTCTTCTGATCAGGGATATTCTTTACCCCCCCATGAGGATTCTGATGCTGAAGAATCTATACCTTCAGCATCCCCTCCTGAGGATTACTCCTTTGGGGAAACCTTGCATACCATGAGGGAGCATTTTCACCGGGAAAGCCAAGATTTTTCAGAATCTAAAAAGAGGCTCAGGGATTTCCCTTTACTACCACAGCACAGACCTCTAGCCATTCCTCCTGTGTTAGACATTGTAGATGATGTGTTTTCAGGGTCTAGTTTTACCTCTGACTCCTTACCTCCAGCTCCTGTTAAGCCTGATAGATATTACAGGGTTCCTGACTCACACAAATTTCTTTTTAAAAACCCTGCTGCTGACCCAGAAACTATTTCACAGGGTCCCAAGGGAGTTAAGGCCTCTACAGCAAAAAACCCAACCCCCTCTGACAGAGATTCAAGGGCACTGGATAGATGGGGAAAAAGGTTTACACATCTGCAACTTTGGCTATAAGGGCCTTAAACTGTCAGTTTCATATGCACAAGTATCAGCAACATCTCATGGGATTGCTTAAACAGAAAATGATGTTAAATTCTGAATGTGCTGAAAACAAGGAAATGCAGGATTTATTGCATGCAGCTGAACAAACTGAAAAGCATACTTTGCAATGTGGTTTTGATTCTTTGGAGGCCTCCTGCAAGGCTACAGTTACGGGTTCTGTAATTAGGAGGCATGCTTGGTTAAAGGAACAAAATCTGCCTGATCATGTTAAAGTTAAGTTATTAGATGCACCTTTACAGCATGATACTTTGTTTGGTGCTAAGGTAGAAGAGGTATTAAAGAAAATGGAAGACAAAGCTAAATCTATGCAAACTGTTAAAGAGTTTTTAGAAGTACAGCCACCTAGGTTTAATAGACACTGGCCTACAAAAAATTGGTCCTTTCCTGTGTCAGACAGACCTCAAAGGGGCAGACCCAGACACCCAAGGGGCAGATCCCAGGCCCAAGGTTCTTATAGGTCAAAACAATGGGGTGCTTCTACCTCCAAAGCTGGAGAAGATAAAGCACAAACATACAGAAAGCAGTCCCAATGACTTTCCCCTGCCTGCACCAAGCACTTATCTTCTGGCAGCACCCTTAGGGGGAAAATTAGCACTTTTTGCTCAAAATTGGCACATTATAACCCAGGACAAATGGGTTCTAAATATAGTGTCACAAGGCTACAAATTCCATTTCCATACTCTGCCAAAGGCAAACGGCTGGCCAGATCTGCCAAAAAATCAATGGGCAGAGGCACAAAAACAAGTTTCATCCCTCATGGACATGGGGGGCATTCAGCAAGTACCAGAGCAAGAGTGGGGACAAGGATTTTACTCAAGACTGGAGGCCGATACTGGACCTATCTATTGTGAACACTTTCCTGGATATTCCAAAATTCAAAATGTTGACTTTGCAGTAGCTTCTGCCCATGCTGGGCAAGAATGCTTGGCTTGTGAATTTGGATCTAAAAGAGGCGTACCTGCATGTTCCAATCAGACAATCGTGCAGAAGACACCTCAGATTCAAGGCTGGTTCAATACGTTACCAATTCTCTGCACTGCCCTTTGGCTTATCTACTGCACCCAGGGTTTTTACAAAGTGCCTGGCACCAGTAATTGCATTCTGCAGACAAAGAGGAATACAAATATACCCTTACTTGGATGACTGTCTAATTCAAGCAGAGAACAAGGACATTCTTCTTCAACATCTGGCGTTTGTGAAAAGACTTCTAACATGCCTAGGGTACAAAGTCAACGAAAAGAAATCAAAACTAGTACCCTCTCAAAACATAACATTCCTGGGTGCAAGCTTGAATACAACTGCCCAGATGGTTTATCTCACACCAGACAAACAAAGACAACTGACTATTTCACAATGTTGACAACAAAGACCTAGTTATCTGCAAGAAAAATTCTGCAGGCTTTGGGCTTCATGGCATCCTACATCCTACTAATTCCATATGCAAGACTGCATATGAGGAAACTTCAATGGTACCTAAACAGTGTTTGGTCTCAACATTGCCATAGCCTGGAAACAATGATTACTCTCATTCTCTGCCTGCAACAGGAGTTTCGATGGTGAGCAAAGGCTTGTCACCAGAACAATGGACAGCCATTCACATTACCCCCAGCCAGGCAGACACTAACAATGGATGCATCAGATTATGCCTGGGGGGCCCACATGGCAGGAAGATGCATTCAGGGCACATGGACCTCAAACCAAATGCATCTACATATCAATCAAAAAGAGATGCTAGCTTTTCAAAATGCCCTGACAGCCTTCAAGGACCTACTTCATCTGGGACAACTACTGATAAAGACAGACAACACTACGGTCATGTGGTATATAAACAAGCAGGGGCACACACATTCTTACCCCCTTTGCAGACTAGCCATGACATTGTGGGACACAGCTTTGACTTACCAAGTACATTTCCAGGCACAATTCCTGCCAGGAAAGGAAAATACTCTGGCAGACGAACTAAGCAGAAGCCTCAAGGATCCCCACGAGTGGCAGCTGGATCCACAAGTCTTCAGCATGATAACAAGGAAATGGGGATGCCTGGACATACATCTATTTGCCTCCCTTCACAACTACCAACTAAAAAGATTTTGCACAAGGATTTATCACAGACAAGCATGGAAAGTGGACGCCCTATCTTTCAGCTGGAAAAACCTATCAGTATATGCTTTCCCTCCACTGCCTCTCCTCCCCAAGGTACTCCTAAAGGTCAGACAGGAAAAAACAAAAATGATACTGATTGCCCCAGACTGGCCCCACCAGTACTGGTATCCAATCCTAAGGAACTTGTCTCGTTACCCAGCTTGGACCTTACCTCAATTACCTCGTCTACTGTCCCAGCAAAACAATCAGATCCTGCATAGCCAACTCAGGACATTAAACCTGGCAGCATGGCGGATACTGTAGTCATACAAAAACACCTCTCAGCAAAGCTGTGATGGATGTCATTCTGGAAGCCAGAAGGCCTAGTACAAGAAAGTCTTATGCTGGAAAATGGAAGAGATTCTGTGCTTGGAACCAGGCACAAGGAACTGATACAACTGTACCAAATATTCCTCAGATTTTGCAATAGTTAACTGAGATGCTGGACAAAGGCCTATCTTTTTCATCAATTAAAATTCATGCCTCTGCCATTTTGGCTCATTACAATACAGAGCCACCAATTTGTTCTCATCCTTTATTAAAGCAGTACCTCAGAGGAGCCAAAAATGTAAGGCCTCCAAGGAGATCACCAATACCTGCATGGGACCTCAACTATATCTTGGAAAAGCTCACCCTGCCTCCTTATGAGCCAGCTGCTACTGTTGATATAAAGTTTTTATCTTGGAAAACAGCTCTGCTCCTAGCAAATTCTGCTAGATGAGATTCAGAGCTACAGGCGCTCATGGCTGTGGAACATTTTATCATTTTTTATCCAGACAGGGTCTCTCTGAGAACAAACCCAACATTTATGCCTAAAGTGGTGTCCAGTGTGGCTCTTAACCAAACTATCATCTGCTAACTTTTTATCCAAATCCGCAGAACAAGGGGGAGAGAATTCTGCACTCTTTGGACGTACACAGACAGCTTAGATTCTACTTGGACAGAACCAAAGCTTTCAGGAAGACAGAGCAATTACTAGCGGCATATGCTGCAGGATCACAAGGAAAGGCTATCTCAATGCAGACTATCTCAAAGTGGATAGGCCACTGCATTAATTTATGCTATTCACACCATGGAAAGCCAGTGCCTAAGGGCATTAGGCCACATTCCACCAGAGCTGCAGACACTTCAGCAGCCTTTCTCAGGAGAGTACCAACCAGGGACATTTTAGAGGTGGCTACTTGGAGTTCAGTGCACACCTTTACAAAGCATTATCATCTGCCATTCTACTCTAAATCCAGGGCAGACTTTGCCACTGCAGTTCTGCAGGGCCTCATAGCCGCTTCTAATGCTGTTTAGCTCCAGCCTCCCAACCATAGCTTTCGGACTCTACCCAAATGTAATGACTGCAACAGTGAAACATGAAGAACATAGTACAGTTGTGTACACTTACCATAAATGTAGATGCTCGAGTGTATTCACTGTTGCAGTCCAGGTTACCCACCCACCATCCCCCTTTTTTCTATGGATCTTATCTTTCCTTCTCTGATTTATAGAATCTATGTGGTGTATTTGCTTATAGATGAAGGTAAAATTTATATTGGTGCATTTATTGATTTATATATATAAAATATGGCTACCCTTTTAATGGGCACCTGACATCTGGAGCAAGAAAAACTGAAGAAAATGACGTCGGCTGCTTCTTTTATACCCCTGACGACCTGATGTCAGGAAAGGAGTGACAGCGGCCGATGCAGGACCCAAGTATTTGGAATTCAGGCCGGCTGAGGGCAACCTGCCAGCAGGATTACCCAAATGTAATGACTGCAACAGTGAATACACTCGAACATCTACATTTATGGTAAGTGTACACAACTGTACTTTCTCCTTTCACAGGAAGTCTGGTATCCTCTAACAGCAGTGCCTCACTGTCAGCCTGGGTACTACTACTCACCTCTGCCCTTGCAGTCACTTTGTCCAAAGGAACATCAGTACCCACCAGCAGCTGTGGCTCACCTTCAGTCTCAGTGCTAAAGGGTAGTTCCCTCCCCGAAGTAGCCACCTCAGCAGTTTTGGCTTCGAGTGTGTGGTCTGTCTGGGTTCCCTCACAGACTACCAGACCCACATGCCTGTTTTGAAGCCTGACTGCATGTAACTGAATGCACACAAGGTACTGCATTATCAAAATCATCCCTGAAAAGGACATCTGCAGGGATATCCTCAAACACACCTACTTGCTTGCTTACTTTTCCACCTTCCCAATCATGGTGAACACTAGCAAAAGATATTTGGAATGGGGTCCTCCCTAAAGTGCTGACTGGAGTAGACTGCCCAAGCATGTAGTGCTCCTCTTTAACAATTGCAGGCTTCACAATGGTTAGGTCAGAGGCTGTTTATCTCTTAGCAGTAGCCTGTTTCCCATCTACTAAGATAGGATATGATCTCTTGTGGTAGTTTGGTACCCTTGTTGTCTCTGGACAACTTACCACTGGCATTCTGTTATTTCCACTTGCTGGATCCCCTACCTTTTGTTCCCCACCTTGCCTTAGTGGACATCTATATGCTACATGGCCCCACTGGTTACATTTAAAACATTTAACCATTGATCCTGGCTGTGTACCTGAACTAGTGACTTCCCCTGTTCCTGGCAGACTCTGCTGGGGCAGTTTGCACTACCCACTGGGTTCTCTTATACCCATGTACAGCACTGGGTATCCCTTTCCTGTTTAGTGACACCATGCTTGCTAGGTATAGGTCTCCCTTTTTCCCCAACTCATCTGTGGTGATGCATTCTCCATCTGACAACCAGATTCTCATGTCCTCAGGCAAAGTGATAAGGGCTTATTCCCCTCACCAAAGGTATGTCAGCCCTTCTAAAGTGGTGACCTGACACACACTCACCCACCTATGAAAATAAGTGCTTAAGTCAGCAATATAATCACACACACTTTCATCTGCTTGTGTCTATGCTCACAAAACTTTTTTCTATAATCTTCAGGTGTTAACTTAAAGCATTCCAATAAACAGTTTTTAACTATATTAAAATGTAAGCAATCTGTATCAGACAATTTAGAAACACCAGTTACAGCTTTACCATGGAGTAAGAGGGTCAAGAACTGTACCCAGAGCCCACGGTCAACATTATACTGTTTACATACCCTTTCAAACATATGAATAAAACTATCAAAATTATCACCCTCTGTAAATTGTGGAAGAAATTTACATAGCTTTATTGCTTTTGAGGTTCATTTACTCATTTCCCTGTTACCTCCATGACCCTGGAGAAGAGTCAGCATTTCCTTTTCATTTGCCTCTGCCTCTCATTTTCTTCAGCTCCCAGACGTCTCAGTCTCTCCGCTGATTCTAATACCATCTGTTTCTAATTTCCTCTGCCTCCAAACGCTGCAGTCTCTCTGCTGATTCTACTTTCAAATGTTTGGCCTCCAGTTCAAGTCTTTTTAACTCCAGATGGATTTTTAAGTCTTCTGAGGCAAAGTTGAACTGTCCATTTTCTGATAGTCATACATATCCAAGGCCAGTCTGGTTGTCTTCCTAGTTTCTGGTCTGTAATGCAGCTGTGACGGCTGCAATCATTTACACTTTAGTTAGGTTGGCATGCCCCAGTCCTTTGGTTTGGCACATCTCAGCCAACTGTCTCCTTGTCAGCTCGTGTAATCCTCTGTTGACATCTTTGCCTGCTCTCCCTGACTAACCAAGCTAATAAAAAATAAATGAAACTATTGTGATACTCTTTTACTGTACTATTCTTCCTAAGTGCAGTTGTACTATATATGTGATGTGGCTTTGAGTTGTAGTGATCAGCCAGGTGGTCAGCAGGTATGGAAAAGTGGTCAAAAGAACTAATAAGCACTGAAAACTGCTAACCAGCAGATGCTGGTTCCACAGTGTGTCTGCCTCATTTCCACAGTGAAACTAGGAAACTCTCAGTTAAACTTAAAAACTTATATATTGCAGTATGTGACATAAAACAAGAATCAGTATATAAACACATTAGTATAAAAGCAAGGCAAAATCAATGGATGCATAAGGAGAAACACCAGCAGTAGAACATGGAAGGTTATTTTTTCTATATATAATCAGTAGGCAAGGTTAAATATATACATTCTTTCTTAACAACACATTTGGCTAACTTTCAGTATCGATAGATACCACTCCATATTTAACACTGATTCAAATTCCTGCAACTGTCTATGCTTCAGCATTTCATATATCTTTTTCAGTCTCTCTCCACTGCATACCCAACTATCCACCTTCCTCTTTCAAATTTAAAATATACTACAGTTCTTTGACCTCCACTTACTTTTAAGGTACAAAATAACTTTTACACAACACAGTCAGCAAAGAATAATAAACTCTTTTATTGAGGATTACTGATCCTTGATGTACAATTGTAACTGTAATTGACATTTGTTGTACACTCTGGATATACTTGCTCATATAATGTGACACAATGTCTTGTAATCACTCTTGGAGCTTTTCTTCCTGGGCCTCCCCTGTAAATGGATATCTGACGAAGTGAACTTTCCTGGTCAACAAATGTCAACAAATAAATAAATAAATAAATACATAAATAAATAATGCAAAGAACCCATGTATGTGAGAATCTAGGAAATTAAGGTTCTCTCTCCCTGAGCTATACAAAACATGAATTTATATCATCATCATCATCTTCTTCTTTCGGCTGTTCCCATTAGGGGTCGCCACAGCGGATCTTCTGTTTCCATTTCTTCCTGTCCTCTGCATCATGCTGTTTCACACCAACCGCCTGCATGTCCTCTCTCACCACATCCATAAACCTTATCTTAGGCCTTCCTCTTTTCCTCTTACCTGGCAGCTCCATCCTTAGCATCCTTTTCCCAATATACCCAGCATCCCTCCTCAGCACATGTCCAAACCAACGCAATCTCGCCTCTCTTGCTTTGTCTCCAAACTTACAACCTGAGGTGACCCTCTAATATACTGATTCCTAATCCTGTCCATCCTAGTCACACCCAGTGCAAATCTTAACATCTTTAACTCTGCCACATCCAGCTCTGACTCCTGCCTTTTCGTCAATGCCACCGTCTCCAACCCATATAACATAGCTGGTCTCACTACCCTTTTGTAGACCTTCCTTTTCACTCTTACTGGTACCCGTCTGCCACAAATCACTCCTGACACTCTTCTCCACCCATTCCACCCTGCCTGTACTCTCTTCTTCACCTCTCTTCCACACTCCTCATTACTCTGAACTGTTGATCCCAAGTACTTAAACTCATCCACCTTTACCAACTGTACTCCCTCACCATTCCTCTACCCTCCCTCACATTTACACACATATATTCTGTTTTAGCCCTGCTGACCTTCATTCCTCTCCTCTCTAAAGAATATCTCCACCTCTCCAGGGTCTCCTCAACCTGGTCCCTACTCTCACTACATAGCACAATGTCATCTGCAAACAGCATAGTCCATGGGGCCTCCTGCCTGATCTCATTTGTTAACCTGTCCATCACTACTGCAAATAAGAAAGGGCTCAGAGCTGATCCTTGATGTAATCCCACCTCCACCTTAAACGTGTCTGTCACTCCCACCGCAGTCCTTACCAATGTCACACTACCCTCGTACATATCCTGTACCACTCTTACATACTTCTATTTCTAATTAAATGCAACATCAGTGCTATAATCATAATACAGCCACTGACCAATTAAAAATGAACATTACAGCAGTATTTCTGCTAACTAGCATCTCCTGACTCCTATCTGACCCTTTCCATAATAAGCACAAGTTCTGAATTCCAAAAAAAGAACTTTTTATGCTTGCCATTTTGGCACTTTTGTGATTACAAGAAATACATCTTCAGTAGGAGACTAAAACTATCAATATACCATCTTGAAATGAAATACAAGCCCTAACATTTTTCTTTTATTTTTAACTTATCCATTCACAGAACATTATTATCTAAACTTAAACTGTGACCCTTCTCTATTCCACTATCCCAGTACTATAACCTTTCCCTACCATATTTATCAGAGACCATTTATTACATTCTGTCTGACATCAGCTCACATCCTTACATATCAACTTATTAGTTGCATTTGCTGCATTACTCAGTGTATGCTTGTATTTTTGTTTTATTATACTTGCTGCA
This sequence comes from Protopterus annectens, assembly GCF_019279795.1. Taxonomy (NCBI): domain Eukaryota; kingdom Metazoa; phylum Chordata; order Ceratodontiformes; family Protopteridae; genus Protopterus; species Protopterus annectens. Next base: position 93,090,671 of record NC_056726.1, on the reverse strand, counting down.
TTACTGTATGCATTCTTGTATTGTTTCCCATGATGTTTTTACTGTTCCAACTTGACTTCCCCAAATCACGACTGCCTATAGACTACTATTCCAACCTACCAAGTGCCCTGCACTATCCAATATCCTACAACCATATACTCCCCATAGAACACTTAGATCTACCCACCAAAACCTAATCACAATCCACAAACCCAGGTGCTCAGCTGGTCAACTTCTGCTTTCCTTCACCTTAGCAAAAAAATGGAATGCTCTTCCCTCCACTCTTAGGACCTGTGATAACCTTGAAAACTTTAAAACTCTTCTTCATTCTAACCTTTACTCAAACAGGAAATGCAACTGTACTCTTCACACTATACCTCTCAAGGTCTCCTCCACTTTTACTCCTGGTTAACCTCTCACCTAGCTAATCTTGCTCATTTGTATTATGTATATTTAACTATACTGTAAAATCTAGCCTCAAAGCCATTTGCCTGTTTTTTACACCTAAACAAAATTGTAATTGTTTGTTTCTTTATGAATGCTACCTATTTATTTGTCAGTTATGCAAAGTCTCTTAGTAATTATTCATGTAACTATGTATTGTTGGAGCTTTTCTCCCTGGGCCTTCACTGAAAATGGGCTTCCCGAGCCCGGTGGACCTCCCCGGTCATCAAACTGGAATAAATAAATAAATAAATAAACTGCAGTTGCATTGTATATTTTATTTGATTACTGCTGCCTTAGTGTACCTTGGAGTTTTTCTCCCTGGACCTCCACTAAGAAGGGGGTTCATGCACACTTGGATTTTCCTAGAAAATCAATAAACAAACCTGAAGTGTTGTATACAGATATGTAGATGCTGCACTATGACTTGTTGAGTTACATCTCATCAAGGAACAGACCTAATGAAATCAACTCAAAGGGGACTGTACTTTATGAAAAAACTAAAAGCATGTTGCTTTATGCAGGGGCAAGCCACCCTGTTCACCCATGTTGGGGGGGGGGTAATGTCCCTTGTGCCACTGAGCTTATAAATGCTATATGGACTCTGCAATTGCAAGGGTGTTCAAAGAAAGGAAACGGTGCAGAGAGTAATAAACTAATGGTACAACACAGTTTTTGGTTATCAGCATCTTGACCGTATAATCAATTTTAAAGGTGGTCTACTACATCTGCTGCAGACACATTTGCTTGAGACAAACATCTTCCCTGCCATTTGCTCATTTCACAAGTGCTATAATTCTCATTAACCAGTATCCTGTAATGTTAACTATCCCTAGTAGAACTCTGATGCTAACCTTAAAAACTCCCACCCAGACCCTAACCTTAAAGCCCCTATGTTTTCCTAAACCTAAAATCCCCTTCCTCTCCGTAACTTTAAAGACCTGACCACTCCATAAACTTTAAGTCCCCTACCCTTCATAACTCAAAAGTCTCAAAAGCTCCCTTAACCTAAATTCCCTTCCACCATCTGCCCTCAGTTGCTTGCTAAACGTAAGTTATCTTTCCTCCTTTCTTACCATAAAGTTTCTATCACTCCCTATAGCTAAAATCCCCCCTCCCTAACCCTCCTAGTCCCCTCCAAAGCATAATCTTAGCTCCCCTTCCCCACTTATCTGGTCTGCAGCAATCACTTGCTTGCATCCATCTCTGACAATATGAGCAGATGATGTGGCAGATGAATTTCTGAAATCACATTCAAATGCAAGTATGAGTAGCTGTTCGGATGGGGTTACAGTCATTTGAGTCACTGGCTATGCATTACTGGAATTCAAGCAGCTGGGGTTCAAGTCACCGTAACTCCATCTGACTAGCTGCCATCATTTGAAGTTGAACCTGATTTCAGTGATGTGTCTAACCTTAAAGTCTTTCATATCTCCCTAAACACAAAATCCCCTCCCCCCTATTTCTAAAGTTCCAATAGTTTCCTATACCTAAATCTAAAATCCCCTTCCTCCACGCAGCCATGATTGATTCTTAAATCTAAAACCCTCTTCCCCCCTCCCTAAGCGTAAATTCTCTATCACTCCCTATACCTAAAATTCTTATCCCCCTCCCTAACCCCAAAGTCTGCTCTTCACTCCCTGTCCACATCACTAAACCTAAAAGCACCGTCCTGGCTCCCATTCTCTACTTACCTGGTCAGCAATGAATATTTACTTGCATTTGTCTCCTAGGACACAAGCAGATGGAGTGGCAGATACGGTGCTGAAGTCACATTCAGGCTCAAGTGACTGCAGCTAGTCAGATGAGGTTGCAACCATTTGAGTTCATGGCTGAGAGTTACTGGAATTCGAGCAGCTGGGACTCCAAAGTCTGTAGTTATCACTTTGAAAGGTTTTACTAACTTATTAAAATATACTCAGTTATTGCTGAAGAAGTTGTGATATTCACAATCAGATAATCTTAAAAAACTAAAAGTTTTTTATACATGTTGCCTGAGATTCATTAACAGTTGCATAGGCTTTGCTCTAAGTGAAAGTGTACATAAAAGTGGTTGTGATGTGGCTAACAGTTTATGACAGCAATCACAGTCATCCTATTTAAGCATGGATGGACTTGAACCACCTATGTATCAGGTTACACAGTCCAAAGATTATCAGCAGCCAGCAACACAGGGGAATACAGCATACAAGGGAGGCATATAGCATCTATGAATGAATTACACCAGTGGTGAATTGCAAGGAGATGTGTGTTGCAAAATGTCTTGTGCAGCCATCTGGGGTTGTAAAAGATGCCACTGCAAATGTGTGTAAGCCAGTCCTGAATTAATTTACTGTCACAAACACAGGTGTAGAAGTTAATCATTGTTGTATTCAAACCTCCTACATACCCATTTACACATTCTAGAGAGCAGGGTAAGAAATGCAAGTGTCACAGGAGAAGACTGACCTTTAAATTGTGAGAGTGCACTTTATAAAGAATGACCTCATCAGTATATTACATAGAAGATGTGATTGTGAAATGTGGGATAAGGGGATGCTGGATTCTTCTGCCACTTTGAAATGCTTCTCCAGAGTAGATGTTGATTGAGCACACTTGTGGTGGAGAACATGTTCACCTGACTCTATACCCCCTCTCTCTCTCTCTCTCTCTCACACACACACACACACACACACACACACACACACACACACACACACACACACACACACACACACACACACACACACACACACATACACACACATAAATGTTCCCCATATTAAGCATCAAAACTCCTACCTATCTACTTATCTAGTTAAATAATCTAGACAGCAAGTACAGCTGTGGTGGAGAACATGCTTACCTGATTCCATGCCCCCCTCACACACACAAAAGTTCCCCATATTGAGTATTGGACTTTCTGTCTATCTAGTTAAATGATCTAGAGAGCATAACATTAGTTGCAAACACCACAGAAGAAGTTTGACTCATAAGGGAAAAGAATGCACTTTTGAATGGATGACCTCATCAGTGTGTTGCAGTGAGGATGTTTCTGTAAAAAGTGGGATAAGTGACATATGTGTAAAGTGAAATAAATTATTTTCGGAGGAAGTGGCTACACCAAGTGTTAGACTTACAAGTTTTCCATGTTGAGCATCAAGCCTCCTAACCATCTATTTACATAATCTAGAAAGCATTATATTACTTGTAAACATCACAGGAGAAGACTGCTTTGTAAGGGGTTAGAGTGCAATTTTGACCAGATGACCTTAATAGTGTGTTGCAGACAGGATATTGCTGTAAAAAAGTAGGATAAGGGAGCTGTGTGCAAAGTTAAAGTATTATCTTCACAGGACGTGGATACAGCAGCAAGCACTAAACATACACAACTTTCCCATGGTAAGCACTGAACCTCCTACCTATCTAGTCACCTAATCTAGAGAACACAGTATGAGTTGTAAGTGCTATAGAAAATGTCTGATTTTTAAAGAAACAGAGCACACTTCTGGCTGGATGACCTCATCAGTTTGTTGCAGGCAGAATGTTTCTTTAAAAAAGTGGGATAAGGTAGCTATGTGCAAAGTTAAATATATTCTCTTCATGAGAAGGTAATGCAGCAACAAGCATTATACATGCACACAAGTTTCTGATGTTGAGCATTTAATCTCCTTTTTCTTAGTTACACAGTCTAGACAGCCCTGTAATAGTTGCAAGCACCACAGATGAAGTCTGACTCTTAAGAGGAGAGGGTGTATTTTGACAGGATGACCTGATCAGTGTATTGCTGAAAGGATGTTTCTGTAAAAAGTTGTATAAGATAGTTATGTGCAAAGTTAAATGTATTCATCTCACAAGACATGTATACAGCACCCGACATTACACATTTCCTGTATTGAGCATCAAACCTTCTATGTAGTTACACAAACTAGAAAGCACAGTGTTATTCATAAGCACCACAGGAGAAGTCTGACTTCAAGGATGGGAAAAATCATATTTGTACTTGTTGAAAATCCACAGTTTGAACAGATAATACTGTGTATCACAGGCTTTGTAAGAAATGCATATGTGTGCACAGGAGAATGCAATACAACAGTGATTTTCCCATGTAATTACATACTTCTTTACAAAGATTTAAATAATGTCCTTCATGTACATTGCGTTACTGTGAGGGACGTTTACGTGTTTCTCAGTATGAGATGCATAAGAAATTCACAGTTGTAAACCAGTGGATTATCAATCAAACTTTCCTGCCAATTCATGCTGGGGTGATTGCACACTTGTCTTGTCTCATACTTACACAACGTGCATTGATAAAACAAAGATACAACTCTTAAATAGGACAGTGCACTGTAGAATATCAGTGACGGATTATGTATGAATATGTTAATCAAAATTATTGCAAGTGTAACCATTGGAGAGCAGACATAAATTAACCAACTGAATTAACTGATTAAACATCAGTCTGAAATCAAGATAACCTGCTGACAAAATTAGTTCAAACATACAAACGTGCAACTTTAAACAATAATTATTTTATTTTATTCTTTTATTTTACTCTCTGCCAGAAGCGCAGCACTGCCAAGTTAAATAGTGCTGTTGATGGCAAAGTATTAGTGCATGCATAATCATATCTTAAAGTGTTGAACTTAGAATGGAAATTAGCAGTACTGTCTGTTGATCTGTACTGAATGTTGCGCATAGATTTGTAAAAGACAAGCTTCAGAATATGGATCATACACATTAATATAGAAGCAGGATGATGATGTGTTAAGGAAAGATGTTGCCAACATTTACAGCCACAGGAGTCAGACAAAACATTCTGAAACATTTTTTTCATCCATCTGGATTTGAACCTATAGACCATTCAAAGAAAAACATTTATACCTGAGTATTATCTAAGGATATCATGTAGGACCAGATTTTAGGATGCATTTATCTTCATTACCCCATTAACAACTGCAATTTGTACATCCAACACTTCATCTTGTTGAAAAGTGAATTAAACTGAACAAATATAGCTTAGCACAGTGGCATAAAGTGCAATACAGCAATGCGTCCAAAGGCAATAAAATCACAAGATATTGCTATAAGCTCTGCACTTCTATTTAGCCTTAGTTGCATTAGTTGCCTGACACTAGACATTGTACAAATGCAGAGGTAGAGGAATAATGATACAGAAAGGAGAAAATACATCAACAGAGTTGGATGGAAACAGGAACAAAGTAGTTTATAACAGAAGAAGGATAACTGTGGCTCATAACAATATGTATAAAGCAGTATACCAAAAAGCAGTCAGTAACCCTTAGCTAATGGCTGGATTAGAACCCCTGAAAGTAGTCAAAAATCTATGTACACATGTGAATGTTATCTTTTTGTGCCACAAAGGAATTGCTATTCACAGCATTTAAATAACACAACTGAAACACAGTGTCAACTTATTGAAGCAGAAGAGGTGAAGAGACAGAGAAAAAGAGATGCAGTGAGGAACAGCAATAATATGTTTATGGGACTTGCAGGAACATTTGTATTGTGTGTTACTCTTACTTATTAAATTATTATTAATCTGTCATGCTCTGTACAATAAAGTACTTGTTATAGGGACAAATAAGAGGTAGGTGAGAATTCTACAGACATGAAGACATAAGCAGAAGGTTGGCTTAACAAGTTTCCCTTTTGGTGCTGCAATGCTTTTGCAAATGTTGTTTTGCTTACATATTCAAATGACATGTTAATGAAATGTTGTATATGGAGGGAAATAGAGACATTTACAGTTAAATATATGAACATAATAGAGATGTCATGAAATAATAAATTGGCCTACATCTATAATCAAACCAATGACTATGCAAACACATCAGTCTGAAAAGAGGGTGAGCTCAACATGCCACATATTAACTCTTAGTCTATTGCACCCAACAGCTTAAGAATTGCTTCATTAACTGTTTCACAGTATTGACCTTAGTCTGCCTTTAACTTATATTCTCACAACACAGTGGATTTAAGCACACTTGGGTGAAAGTAACCAAATCACTGTGGATTGAATCAAAATCAACAGCTTTTGCAATAAGTAGTTGAACAACTTTCACCTTCAGTCAGTATTGTTGCTATGCCAACCTCCGCACAACTGCTGATGACATAAAGTGAAACGTTTTCCATGGGGCATTTCTGGCTATGGGTTGTGTGCAGAAATCTAATTTTTGATTAGATTAAACATAGGAAAAGGGGGTGGATGAGACAGTGGTGAAAATAGGGTTTGGCAAGCTAAGGGTAGGATACAGGAGAAAGAATACAGGAATTTACAGGAGGGTGGTGGGAGAGAAACATAGCTATCAACTTCTTCACAACATAAATGTGCAATTGTACACACAATTTTTTACTTTGGAGTTTCATCACACCATTGATGGGTGACAACAACAGACTAAAGCTGAATGGACAATTGGACGAAATCAAGTTTGTCAAAATGATAAATAGATGATGTGGAGAGCTATGTATGGGGGAGAGAGGAATATTGTTTAAGGTGGTTAGGAATGAGATGGTCAAGTAGGTAGTGTAGGTTAGGAAGCATGTGCAGACATAGATAATATACAAGCATACATAGATGGCAATGGAGACAAATGGTTGGGGGACACCATAAGCATAGGTAGGGGATTTAGGAGGTGCACCCATGACCAGCCTGAGAACAGTGACAATTTAGTCCTCACCCTCAGAACTGTCATCACTGTCTCCTGCACCAGCTGTTTGGGTTAGTGCCAGATGTGGTATCATTTTATCAATCTAACACAGGAACGTTTCTACCCTGCTGATATATACTGTGAGTACCCTGTCCATGATATCTTCCACCAGCCTTGTCAGCCCCTGAAGGGTGACAAAATTGTTAACTCCACTGGCATTGCTTCTGGAGGGTACCGCTGCACCAGCAGCTGGGGCAGACCTACCTGCCTGATGCAGGTAGGGCAGGAGTTGTGGAGGCAATGCTGACAGGTTTTGAACCTGAAGTGGTGGGTGCCTGTGCTATCATCTGTGGAGGTTTGGTGGTCCGAGCTGCAGTGATAAGTCTGCTCTGTGCTGTTGGTCATTTTGTTTTCAGCAGCAAGGTATGCAAACAGCAGAATGTTAATGAATTATAACCCCCCCCCCAAAAAAAAAAAAGAGAGATAGCATTGGGGGGAACAAAAAAGGATAATTAGATCCATGGCATGCCATTCATTTATTAATCCAATACAATTTTGTGGGGTAGTATAGAAACAATTATGACAATTTAGTATCATAGACATTTGCCACATCTATATATGATGTTAAGGTATGAATGTATAATAAAATAGAGAAATCTCACATCTAGGATATAAGTAAAAGTAACCCTTATTTCCTTATGATGGATAGGATATATGCATCTTGAAGTAATAATTGCAATTAACATATTTGAATTGTTCCTGACATATTGTAGTTAATATTTTAGAAATACTATCCTGTAATAAAAACTAATTGCTGTTTCTGGGTATTTTACCCACACAATTAAGCCTGTGTTCTCAGTGCCTAATGAATTCCTCAGCAGACACATTGGCAATAATTACATTGTGTAACAATAAAGGTGTGAAATGTGGTATTGAGTATGCATGCAGGTTGGGGTATTTTACATACATACCTCACAATACTTAATTGACCTAAACAGTACCTATAATTAGGATATGTGCTGAGTTATAATGGTTATAATAAAAATATTGTGCCAATCATACATATGTAAGTGAATTTAAATGAAATATCATTTTCCTGTTTAAGAAATTGTACACACATTAGTTGATGTTATATATGAAACATTAATGATATATGCTAAATAGAAAAACAATTATGCAAGTAACACTGATACGTTGCTTGCAATAAACATGTTTAATCTTATCATCTGTCTTTATTTTTATAGTCCTAATCAAAATGTTGGAGAAACATAAAGACATCTTGCAACTGGATTTGAACCCTTAATCACTTGTGTTCTTTATCTAACCTTACTGCACTTATCCCTTGTGCCACAGAGATAAATATGCAAGTGGTGGAATTTCTCCAATCCGTACTGTCCAGAGTGTTGAGGAAAGTGCACTGTTGCCAGGTGTGTTTTCACTGCATAAGGCAGCCTGAACTAAAGTTTTCACTTTTTTCCTTAGATAATGAACCATGTTTACATGCTGCCAAGTGGAGAGTCAATGCAGATTAAAAAAAGAAAATTAAAAAAAAAATACGTATTGAGAATAATTGAAATGTGATCTCTAAACAGGATTTGAATAATGCATCATGTGTCTTATTTCTCTCAATTCACTTCATTTACAGTTTGTGCCACATGTTTGGTCATCTGTCAGGTGCATTCTCTACAGTCATTACTATCCATGGTGCTGAGGGGTGTGAACCAATGCCTGTCATATTTGGGCTACATAAGGCAGCCTAAACTGAATTTTTCACTTTTTTCCTTAGACAGTGAACCATGCTTGCATGCTGCTGGTTGGAGAGCAAGTGGAAAAGGCATTAGAACAAAGTATATGGTAGAAAATCAAAGGCTGATAGTAAATGAAATTCAATCAGTGGGTATATGTAGAAATGACCAGAGGAAAAAGTGCATTCAAGTGACGCATTCATCCTTGTTACATCTCATTATAACATCAGTAATGTGTTTTGTGTAACACATTAGTAGACCTGTAGTTAATGACAAATAATGAGAAAGTGGACAGTCAACAGCTCACATATTGTCAGCAATAGTGACAGTAGTTTGATTTTTACAATGGTATCAGAAAATGTCATTAAATATGTACTCGGACCACTCTCTCTAAAATTATATGCGCTCAGACCACTCTATATAAAATTATCAGTTAAGTGGATTTGAACCATGCATCCTCGGTCTTTTTCTCTAAGCTCACTGTATTTACACCTTGTGTCATAGAGAAAGTTACCTGATAGGTGTATTTTCTTCATTGTGTGCTACAAAGAGTGCTGACAACAGAGCATTGCCACTGGGCAGGTTTGCACTACATAAAGTAGCCTAATTAAATTTTTAACTTTTTTCCTTAATCCATGAAAGATCATTTTGAGCTGCCAAGTGGCTTGCAAATGCAGAAGGCAATATTTATGAAAAACATTCACAAAAATTGTTCGGATAACAGTTTGAATAGGAACATGAAATGAATCACAGTTTATATCTAGCAATGAGCACATCTGCTACTGCATTACACTGACACATACAGCTTTCTTACATCTCCTTGTCACATCACTGCTATCATGTATGTCTCACAATATCAGGACTTTAGATAATGCAATGGAAATAGAAAGGAGGAAGGTAACAACAGAAATGCTTTCATTTTTCACACAGCATGCACAGTAATACTGATAATTTAAAATGACATACCCATCTGTCACTTTTAGTCATCACTGACCTGACTTGCGTTTCCCACCTCAACACATTCATACCTCAAAATGTGTGTCAAAATTTATTATGACCTCCCTAAGTAAAATGATCTCTGAGCAGGTTTCAAATCCTGCATTATCTAAACTGTTTCTCTAAGCTCAATACACTTATACATTATGCCACAGAGATATTTCTTTATTTTGACATTTGTTGACTGGGTATGTCCAACTGAGCATGAGCCCTTTTTCAGCAGAGGCTCAGGGAGAAAATCTCTAAAACAGAACACATTGAAGATACAAATAATAATTAAGACTATACAAAGCTTTAAAAACAATCATTAATCTAAATATTGAAGTAGTTATATATGGAAACGAAAATTCTTAAATACAGTACAATTTAGATAAATCAGCAGGAAGCAAGGTTAATGAGAACAAACAATAACAATTGTAGTTACTGTAGTAGATAGATGCACAGTTTAACAAAGTCAGGGATATATAAATAAGAAAAAGAACATATCCTAGTGGAGTCGTTTAGAGAAGTTCATAGACAGAACAGAGAAGATATGTGTAAGGGAAGCTAATCTAAGAGTAATGAGAGAAGAGAGTTTGGTTGAGACTTGACAGTGGCAGATCCAGTAGTTCAGTAAATTTTCTTTTAGAGGTTTTTTGAATTTGTGTGCATTGGATATCATTCTGATGGACAGGGGTAGTTTGTTCCAAGTTAGGGCAATTGAGTAGCTATATAGATGTTGGCCAATTGTCCTTCTGGGGTGTAGATTTCCAAGCTTAGTTGGTCAGATCTCTGAAGATTCCGAGTAGGAGTATAAAGAGAGATGAGGGAGGAGATGCCTGGGCAAGAGGGGGGTTTTTTTAAGAGGAAGTGAATGATAAGCAGTTGAGGTAGTAGGGTCTGGTGGGGAAATTCAAGCCAGTTTAGAGATTTGAGAGAGAGAGGCAATGGTGGGAGTTGTAGGGCTGGTTTGCAGCGAACCTAGCTACTTTACTGTAAGTGAGTTCAAGCTTACTTTTTAGAGAGGATTGTATGTTAGTTAAGATCTGCAAGCCATAAAGAAGACTAGGAAGAAGGTAGGTATAGACTAGACAGAGAGTCTTTGGTGAGGAATTTTTTATTTCTATATAGTAAACCAAGTTTTTGTGTGTCTTTCTTATGCAATAATGGATGTGTAAGTCAGATTTGAGTTGATCATCAATGATCACATCCAGGAGCTTGGTATGTGTTTCAACATTAGTGACAGTGGTGTTTAGAGACATGATAGAAAAAGTAGGTTTAAGATGAGTGACGTATTTTGGGAGGAATAAGAGAAGTTTTTTTTGTTTTGGGATTGAGTATGAGTTAATTATCTGTAAGCTAATTTTTGACAGAGTTGAAAGATTTTTGGGTTAAGCTATGAAGGTCAGAGGCATTATCAGAAATGGAGATGATCGTGAAATCATCTGCATATTGCATTAGAGAAGAGCGAAATCAGGAGGTGTGGAGGCAGTTTGTAAAGATGTTAAATAATAAAGCACCTAGAATGAAGCCTTGAGTAACTATATCTTGATGGAGTGAAAGGGAGAGATGGAAGAGAGCCATTTATGGACTGCTGTCTGTTATTAGGTTCATAGGTAGGTACAAGGCTATCGGCCCTGGGGCCCATACAAGCCCAGCCAAAAAGGTACACTGGCTTTTGCCACCCAAGAATATTATTTTCCTGTGCCACTGTCGAGCAGAGCCACAGAGGTAATCCCCAGGGTGAATTTCCTATTTCCCATCCAATCATCAAGATTTGTCTTGAAGAGTGCTAATGAGGAGCTTTGTTTGATATAGATAGGTAGTTTATTCTAGAGTATGGGAAGTCTCTGGGACAGGAATCTATCCCTCTGGCATGTTCTGTTTATTGTGGTGACAAGGTTTAGGTCCCTAGAGCTTGTAGCTTGGAGGGATTGGGATTTCTTTAAGTGGAGCATGTCCAACAGCTCTGGGTTTGACATAGCTTTGTATGTTAGGCAGAGATCACCTCTGAGTAGGCGATATGCGATGGAGTAAAGCTGGAGTTTTTTGAGACAGTCTGCATAGGACATCTGTCTGAGGCCGGTAATCCTCTTTGTGAGGTATTTCTACGGCCTTTCCAGTTGTTGTAGATGTCTTGTGAGGTACATACCAAAAGGGGCATTGTACTCTATAATGGGTCTAATGAGTGATGAGTAGAGGGGAACAATGACCTCTTTTTTCTGGATGAAACCTTTGTGATGAGGTGTACCATGTAGAATGATTTAGGAACATGAAATGAATCACAGTTTATATCTAGCAATGAGCACATCTGCTACTGCATTACACTGACACATACAGCTTTCTTACATCTCCTTGTCACATCACTGCTATCATGTATGTCTCACAATATCAGGACTTTAGATAATGCAATGGAAATAGAAAGGAGGAAGGTAACAACAGAAATGCTTTCATTTTTCACACAGCATGCACAGTAATACTGATAATTTAAAATGACATACCCATCTGTCACTTTTAGTCATTTTCGACCTGACCTTATGCGTTTCCCACCATACCTCAAAATGTGTGTCAAAATTTATTATGACCTCCCTAAGTAAAATGATCTCTGAGCAGGTTTCAAATCCTGCATTATCTAAACTGTTTCCTCTAAGCTCAATACACTTATACATTATGCCACAGAGATATTTCTTTATTTTGACATTTGTTGGACTGGGTATGTCCAACTGAGCATGAGCCCTTTTTCAGCAGAGGCTCAGGGAGAAAATCTCTAAAAACAGAACACATTGAAGATACAAATAATAATTAAGACTATACAAAGCTTTAAAACAATCATTAATCTAAATATTGAGTAGTTATATATGGAAACTAAAAATTCTTAAATACAGTACAATTTAGATAAATCAGCAGGAAGCAAAGGTTAATGAGAACAAACAATAACAATTGTAGTTACTGTAGTAGATAGATGCACAGTTTAACAAAGTCAGGGATATATAAATAAGAAAAAGAACATATCCTAGTGGAGTCGTTTAGAGAAGTTCATAGACAGAACAGAGAAGATATGTGTAAGGGAAGCTAATCTAAGAGTAATGAGAGAAGAGAGTTTGGTTGAGACTTGACAGTGGCAGATCCAGTAGTTCAGTAAATTTTCTTTTAGAGGTTTTTTGAATTTGTGTGCATTGGATATCATTCTGATGGACAGGGGTAGTTTGTTCCAAGTTAGGGCAATTGAGTAGCTATATAGATGTTGGCCAATTGTCCTTCTGGGGTGTAGATTTCCAAGCTTAGTTGGTCAGATCTCTGAAGATTCCGAGTAGGAGTATAAAGAGAGATGAGGGAGGAGATGCCTGGGCAAGAGGGGGGTTTTTTTAAGAGGAAGTGAATGATAAGCAGTTGAGGTAGTAGGGTCTGGTGGGGAAATTCAAGCCAGTTTAGAGATTTGAGAGAGAGAGAGAGAGGCAATGGTGGGAGTTGTAGGGCTGGTTTGCAGCGAACCTAGCTACTTTACTGTAAGTGAGTTCAAGCTTACTTTTTAGAGAGGATTGTATGTTAGTTAAGATCTGCAAGCCATAAAGAAGACTAGGAAGAAGGTAGGTATAGACTAGACAGAGAGTCTTTGGTGAGGAATTTTTTATTTCTATATAGTAAACCAAGTTTTTGTGTGTCTTTTTTATGCAATAATGGATGTGTAGGTCAGATTTGAGTTGATCATCAATGATCACATCCAGGAGCTTGGTATGTGTTTCAACATTAGTGACAGTGGTGTTTAGAGACATGATAGAAAAAGTAGGTTTAAGATGAGTGACGTATTTTGGGAGGAATAAGAGAAGTTTTTTTTGTTTTGGGATTGAGTATGAGTTAATTATCTGTAAGCTAATTTTTGACAGAGTTGAAAGATTTTTGGGTTAAGCTATGAAGGTCAGAGGCATTATCAGAAATGGAGATGATCGTGAAATCATCTGCATATTGCATTAGAGAAGAGCGAAATCAGGAGGTGTGGAGGCAGTTTGTAAAGATGTTAAATAATAAAGCACCCAGAACCTAGAATGAAGCCTTGGTAACTATATCTTACGGAGTGGGTGAAGGGAGAGATGGAAGAGAGCCATTTATGGACTGCTGTCTGTTATTAGGTTCATAGGTAGGTACAAGGCTATCGGCCCTGGGGCCCATATGCCTAAGCAAAGGTACACTGGCTTTTGCCACCCAAATATTATTTTCCTGTGCCACTGTCGAGCAGAGCCACAGAGGTAATCCCAGGGTTGAATTTCTATTTCCCATCCAATCATCAAGATTTGTCTTGAGGAGTGAGAACTTTGTTTGATATAGATAGGTAGTTTATTCTAGAGTATGGGAAGTCTCTGGGACAGGAATCTATCCCTCTGGCATGTTCTGTTTATTGTGGTGACAAGGTTTAGGTCCCTAGAGCTTGTAGCTTGGAGGGATTGGGATTTCTTTAAGTGGAGCATGTCCAACAGCTCTGGGTTTGACATATATGTTAGGCAGAGATCACCTCTGAGTAGGCGATATGCGATGGAGTAAAGCTGGAGTTTGAGACAGTCTGCAGGACATCTGTCTGAGGCCGGTAATCCTCTTTGTGAGGTATTCACGGCCTTCCAGGATTGTTGTAGATGTCTTGTGGTACATACCAAAGGGGCATTGCTATAATGGGTCTAATGAGTGATGAGTGGGGGAACAATGGCCTCTTTTTCTGGATGAGAAACCTTTTGTGATGAGGTGTGCCATGTAGAAGGATTTCCTGACTACTGTGGCGATGTGATTATCAAAGGAGAGACTACTGTCCACCTGTGTCCCAAGGTCTCTTATTACACTTTCGATTGTTAAGTATACTACCACCTATGTTGTAGTTCATGGGTACAGAGTTTTACCAAAGGGGATGACAATGCACTTTTTGGCGTTGAGCTTGACGCCATGGCTTTGACACCAGGCATCTGTCTCAGTGAGGCCCTTTTGTAGGATGTCCACATCGTTAGGAGTTTTGATTATGGCTCCTAGTTTGCAGTCATCTGCGAACTTTGTTAGCCAAAGACCTTCTGTGTTAGCCTGTACTTCAGAGAAGCAGATACCAAGCAGGAGAGGACCCAGGAGTGAACCCTGTGGTACTCCACTTGGGTAGCTAGAGAACCATGAAATAGTAGGATACAAGAGACAAGATCAGACAATCTGGAAAGGAGCTTGGGGTGAGAGACAGTGTTGAATGCTTTAGAGAGGTCTAGAAAGAGAAAGGAAACAAGTTTATTATTGTCTCTGGCTTGAGAGATAGTTATGTGAAGGAAATTAGGGCAGTAGTAATGCTGTGGTTAGGACAGAATCCATGTTGGGTGGTCGTGAATAGATTTTCTTGAAGAAGATAGCACATGAGCTGCTTGTGTATACATTTTTCCAGTAATTTAGAGGGAGACAGAATGGCTATAGGGCAGTAGTTTGAAAGTAAAGCGGATTGCCCTCCCTTGTGGCCTGGTATAGTGTAAAATTATTTCCAGATTTTGGGAAGAGTAGATTCATGGATAGATTGGTTAATAAGGATGGAGATAGGGTAAGCTATATAGTTAGCGGCAAGCTTAAGGAAGAGGAGAGTTGATTATCTGTTGAGGAGGCATGGCTTTAATTTGCTAAGCAGAGTTTTTATGTAGCTAGTGGGAAGAGTTTCAGTAAGAAGGTGTTTTTTTGGCCGGGGGGGGGGGGGGGTAGGAGATGTTAAAGAAGTTACTATTCTGGGTTAATTCACTGATAGAGTCAATAAAGTAGGATTTTAGTATAGTGACAGATTTGAAGGGAGTTTTTGTTAGGATAAGGGTTAGGTATAGTAGGGTTACCAGGATGAAGGATCTTATTGGTAGTGTTCCAGAATTTCTTAAGGTTGCTGAGATGGCTTGTTTGAGGCTTTAGGTAGAAATTTTTCTTATCATTGTTGAAATGTTTTGGTGAGATTTCAAAAGTACTTTATAGGTTTGGTGATGGAGGGAGGATTTTGTTTTAGCTATTTTTCCAGGCATTGTCCTCTTAGTATAAGCGAGTGGGTTGATTGAGACAGCCAGGATGCAAAGAGAGATTTTGCTCTGATTTTCCTAAGGGGAGGAAGGGAGTTAAGGATACCAAGAAAAATGTTTGTGCACGGCATCATAAAATGGTAAGTATGAAAGGAAGGAACAGTCTATGGAGGAGTGTTTATTGTTGACTATGGCAGTCTTTGTACTTTTGAGGCCTAATTTGCTGAAGGGTATCTTTGAATACAAGTCAGAGAGTGCTCACTTATAGTATCAATTAATGTTTTAGGGTGTATCTCTGGATTGGATACAAGGATCCAGTCAAGGGGTAGAGATAAGTTGTGTGAAGCCATGAAGATTAATACTAGAGTTAGGGGAGTTGGAGATTAGGTTTGCCAATCAATACTGACATCACCTAGTATTGTAGTTTCATTAGATATGTTAGGTGATCCAGGGAGATAATATGCTCCAATATGGGATATTATTACCTGGGGAATGTATATAGATGCACTTGTTATTTTTGTGATTATTATGTTTGCGTTAACTATTAAGAGTTCTGCAGGGTGTAAATTGGGGAGTAAAATGAACAGAGGGGCCAAATGCCATTAAGTTGGTCAGAGTAAATAAATAAATTTTGACGCCTTTCTAAGGAGAAGATGTATCCAGGGGAAGAAGTTCATTATCAGAGATGTGGGGTTTAAGCCAAGTTTCTGTGAGAGTTACTATGTCAGGAAGTAGTGGGTCATCCATGTGTGGAATTCACTGACTTTGTTAAGAATGATGTATATTTAGAGAATAGGGTTAGCACTTGATAAAGAAACTGGGGTGAGGGAAGGTGGTTGTGAAGATAGGGTTTAGGAAAGAGAAGGGACCGGGTTGGAGTCATACCTCTCAACCATACTGAATCTCTCGGTTTTCCTGGGTTTTGAGGTCCAATAATGGGGTGCATGATTCCATAGTGGCACCCTTTAACCTCAAATTTCCTTGCTTTTTCTGTTTAACTCTTTTCTGAATATTTCGGACTGACGTCATCATGCAGAGGCATCGCGCAGTGATGTTAGCCATTCAGCCTGCCAGAATTATTCTGGGCCTATCTACAAGAGGGCGGGACAGGCGAAAACCTGAACATGAACAGGCGCGTGAGCAGCATTATAGATGAGAATGAAGCCTGAACACTGTCGAGCAGAGCCACAGAGGTAATCCCCGGGGTGAATTTCCTATTTCCCATCCAATCATCAAGATTTGTCTTGAAGAGTGCTAATGAGGAGCTTTGTTTGATATAGATAGGTAGTTTATTCTAGAGTATGGGAAGTCTCTGGGACAGGAATCTATCCCTCTGGCATGTTCTGTTTATTGTGGTGACAAGGTTTAGGTCCCTAGAGCTTGTAGCTTGGAGGGATTGGGATTTCTTTAAGTGGAGCATGTCCAACAGCTCTGGGTTTGACATAGCTTTGTATGTTAGGCAGAGATCACCTCTGAGTAGGCGATATGCGATGGAGTAAAGCTGGAGTTTTTTGAGACAGTCTGCATAGGACATCTGTCTGAGGCCGGTAATCCTCTTTGTGAGGTATTTCTACGGCCTTTCCAGTTGTTGTAGATGTCTTGTGAGGTACATACCAAAAGGGGCATTGTACTCTATAATGGGTCTAATGAGTGATGAGTAGAGGGGAACAATGACCTCTTTTTTTCTGGATGAGAAACCTTTTGTGATGAGGTGTACCATGTAGAATGATTTCCTGACTACTGTGGCGATGTGATTATCAAAGGAGAGACTACTGTCCACCTGTGTCCCAAGGTCTCTTATTACACTTTCGGTGTTAAGTATACTACCACCTATGTTGTAGTTCATGGGTACAGAGTTTTACCAAAGGGGATGACAATGCACTTTTTGGCATTGAGCTTGACGCCATGGCTTTGACACCAAGCATCTGTCTCAGTGAGGCCCTTTTGTAGGATGTCCACATCGTTAGGAGTTTTGATTATGGCTCCTAGTTTGCAGTCATCTGCGAACTTTGTTAGCCAAAGACCTTCTGTGTTAGCCTGTACTTCAGAGAAGCAGATACCAAGCAGGAGAGGACCCAGGAGTGAACCCTGTGGTACTCCACTTGGGTAGCTAGAGAACCATGAAATAGTAGGATACAAGAGACAAGATCAGACAATGTGGAAAGGAGCTTGGGGTGAGAGACAGTGTTGAATGCTTTAGAGAGGTCTAGAAAGAGAAAGGAAACAAGTTTATTATTGTCTCTGGCTTGAGAGATAGTTTATGTGAAGGAAATTAGGGCAGTAGTAATGCTGTGGTTAGGACAGAATCCATGTTGGGTGGTCGTGAATAGATTTTCTTGAAGAAGATAGCACATGAGCTGCTTGTGTATACATTTTTCCAGTAATTTAGAGAGGGGAGACAGAATGGCTATAGGGCAGTAGTTTGAAAGTAAAGCGGATTGCCCTCCCTTGTGGACTGGTATAGTGTAAAATTATTTCCAGATTTTGGGAAGAGTAGATTCATGGATAGATTGGTTAATAAGGATGGAGATAGGGTAAGCTATATAGTTAGCGGCAAGCTTAAGGAAGAGGGGAGGTTGATTATCTGTTGAGGGAGAGCATGGCTTTAATTTGCTAAGCAGAGTTTTTATGTAGCTAGTGGGAAGAAGTTTCAGTAAGAAGGTGTTTTTTTGGCCGGGGGGGGGGGTAGGAGATGTTAAAGAAGTTACTATTCTGGGTTAATTCACTGATAGAGTCAATAAAGTAGGATTTTAGTATAGTGACAGATTTGAAGGGAGTTTTGTTAGGATAAGGGTTAGGTATAGTAGGGTTACCAGGATGAAGGATCTTATTGGTAGTGTTCCAGAATTTCTTAAGGTTGCTGAGATGGCTTGTTTGAGGCTTTAGGTAGAAATTTTTCTTATCATTGTTGAAATGTTTTTGGTGAGATTTCAAAGTACTTTATAGGTTTGGTGATGGAGGGAGGATTTTGTTTTTAGCTATTTTTTCCAGGCATTGTCCCTCTTGAGTATAAGCGAGTGGGTTGATTGAGACAGCCAGGATGCAAAGAGAGATTTTGCTCTGATTTTCCTAAGGGGAGGAAGGGAGTTAAGGATACCAAGAAAAATGTTTGTGCACGGCATCATAAAATGGTAAGTATGAAAGGAAGGAACAGTCTATGGAGGAGTGTTTATTGTTGACTATGGCAGTCTTTGTACTTTTGAGGCCTAATTTGCTGAAGGGAGTATCTTTGAATACAAGTCAGAGAGTGCTCACTTATAGTATCAATTAATGTTTTAGGGTGACGGTATCTCTGGATTGGATACAAGGATCCAGTCAAGGGGTAGAGATAAGTTGTGTGAAGCCATGAAGATTAATACTAGAGTTAGGGGAGTTGGAGATTAGGTTTGCCAATCAATACTGACATCACCTAGTATTGTAGTTTCATTAGATATGTTGTGTGTGATCCAGGAGATAATATGCTCCAATATGGGGATATTATTACCTGGGGGAATGTATATAGATGCACTTGTTATTTTTTGTGATTATTATGTTTGCCGTTAACTATTAAGAGTTCTGCAGGGTGTAAATTGGGGAGTAAAATGAACAGAGGGGCCACATTAAGTTGGTCAGAGTAAATAAATAAATTTTTTATGACGTCTTTCTAAGGAGAAGATGTATCCAGGGGAAGAAGTTCATTATCAGAGATGTGGGGTTTAAGCCAAGTTTCTGTGAGAGTTACTATGTCAGGAAAGTAGTGGGTCATCCATGTGTGGAATTCACTGACTTTGTTAAGAATGATGTATATATTTAGCGAGAATAGGGTTAGGCACTTGATAAAGAAACTGGGGTGAGGGGAAGGTGGTTGTGAAGATAGGGTTTTAGGAAAGAGAAGGGACCGGGTTGGAGTCATACCTCTCAACCATACTGAATCTCTCGGTTTTCCTGGGTTTTTGAGGTCCAAATAATGGGGTGCCATGATTCCATAGTGGCACCCCTTAATTTCCAAATTTCCTTGCTTTTTTCTGTTTAACTCTTTTTCTGAATATTTTTCGGACTGACGTCATCATGCAGAGGCATGCGCAGTGATGTTAGCTTCATTCAGCCTGCCAGAATTATTCTGGGCCTATCTACAAGAGGGGCGGGACAGACGAAAACCTGAACATGAACAGTGAGCAGCATTATAGATGAGAATGAAGCCTGAACACTGAGTGAGTGTGAATTACACATTCCGTTCTTCCAGAAGAAGCACTGTGTCTGCTACATTTATATATTTCCAGGTAAAGCACTGAGCTGCAGCTGCTGCATTTATTTTCCATATATTAACACCTGCATGACAGACCTTGTAAAAGCTATGATATTAAGGTACAATCCTGATCGTAAGCATATTAAGTTTAATTTGCACAAGAATTGAAGAACAGCTTTTTCTTATGAAAGTATGTTATGGATGGTAGGGGAGCAACATTATTTTGTCCTAAAACCAACAAGAATATACAAATTTTATTAAACAAGACAATAGAATAGGTTTTATACACAACAAGCATGCATTAATTTCTGTTGTCTGCCATTCAGAAGTGGAACGAGCGCAAGCTCGCAATTTGAATTGTGTTCACTGCATGTATTTTATCGGAAGTGCTGTACTTACCTCCCTCAGCTCCCTTTGTCCGATTGCAAGACACATTAACAAACACATGTCAGTTATGTAAAAAAGTCATAATTCTGAGAGAATCTAAAATCAATGCTCTTTCAATTAAAGAAAATCAAATGTGCACATTCCTGTCACAATTAAACCTCACACAAATGATATCTACCCCTACTATACGTACCCCAAGTGTGGGAAATGACTCATGTCTTCACTTATTCATCACTAACACCCCTATAAGATTATAGAAATGACCTGCTTACCCAATTTTATCAGTGCCCACTATTTATTTGTGCCATTCTTTCATTCAAAGCCACTTGCTTCTCTCCAATAACAAAGACATATGCATTTATGAAGGACTGTAATGTACAGACAGTATGTACAAAGCAGAAAACAGCAGACTCCGTGACATGTATGTGCATGTAGCTCTAAGTCATGTCATAAGATTCAGGATTTTTTTAATGTATTCTAGGGCATAAATTTAGTATCAAAAACAGAATATGTTCTGCAGAAGAAACACTTCACTAGACTGCATGATGGATAGGCTGGACTTCTTGCTAAAGGGAAAAATATGAAAAGTGTGCCACTAAAATCATCTTAAGAAATAACTTCTTATCTTCCACAATCTCATTCACAAACCATTGTCCATCTTTTATGAATTGTACACAGCTATATAGTCCCTGTAAGCCCCTTCACTTCCCTGATAAGCTCTTATTACTCATATTCAAATACAGCAAGTCTTCCCTTTGTTCTAACCATGAATCCTGAACCTGGAATTCTATCCCACTAACAATAAAGGAAGACCATTCTTTGCAGTCCTTTAAAATAGAACCAAGATCTCATTCACCCAACTTCTAGCATTGCACCTGGATAACATATTTTCTCTTTCTTCCCTCTAATTTTCCTCTATGCCTTTCATGGAGTTTTTTTTTTTTTTTTTTTGTTCTGCTGCTGATTTTTGATTATTACTATACTTTGTTGTTAAGCGACTGCAAATGCAGGCAATATTTTCCTGTAAATATAGAGCTCTTATGTATAATTTTTGTAACCAAAGTTTCTTTCTTCATAACATTTTCATGTGCATGTTTTATTTTTTTTATGATAGGAGCTTTTCGCCCTGAAAATGGGAGTCGAACCCAGTCAGACTTTCATAGTAAATAAAAGTAATCAATCAATTAATCTATAAATTAAAATACATGGAAGTGTATACTGGCAAAAGTTGTAGATATAAGCTGACCCAAGGTGGAGGAACCCATAGAACAGAAGTCAACCCAGTGAATATAATTGCTACAGATATATTTATACTTGAGTAAACTGTATGCAAACTGAACCTACAATATTCATCAATGAAAACATACAGGAAAATGAGACTTCATACAAATGTGCTGATCAAAGAATAGTACAGTTTAATGTAACTTTGACAGAAGAAGGAGTTGCTTTTGACAAGATTTATTTTATTTATTTATTTTATTTCATATTTGTTAACTGGGTTGGTCCAGCTGGGTAAGAATTTACCCTTTTTCAGTGGAGACCTGAGGGGAAAAGCCCCAAACAGACATACAAATACATACAAATAGAGACAAATTAACAATATTACAGAGCAAAACAATCTTATGAATACAATGGATAAGAAAAATATAATGTACTCAATGGAATAGTACATAGCTATATATGCAAAAAGTGCAGTAATAGGTTGTAACAGTAGAAACAACAATAATAAATCCAGCAGGTAAGCGGTGGGGGGGGGGGTTAAGATTGTAGGAATATAATGAAAAGAAACAAGGTATAATTAGATTAGTGGCTAGAAGAAGAATTGTGTAAATGCAGGGGCTTCAGATTTGAGGGAAAGTAGAGTGGGAGTAAAATGTAGAGAGGGGTGACTGCACAAGGGGCCATAGGTCAGAAGAGGGAATGGTGCAAAAGAAGATAGTAGTAGAGGAGGGATGTAATGATCTAGAGGGAGGGTACACAAAGAAGAGCAGTCGGATAAAGTAAGTTATAGAAAGAGGAAAAAGGTCTTATAGAGCAGACTTAGTGGTGAAGTGGGTATGTGGAGAGGGAGTGGTTAAGTAGGATGGTAACAGGTACATATAGGCTTGTTATGGAGGTACACTATCAGGTCATGTTTGAAGTTAGGAAGGGAAGTATGACTTCTAAAATGGAGTGGAAGATTGTTCCAGGTAAGGGAGATGGAGTGTTTATAGAGTATTTTACCTATGTTCTTGTTGGGTTTATAGACTTTTTATAAGAGTTTATCAGAGCTGCACAGGGATCTGGGATGGGTGTACCAGGAGATCAGGTTGGACAGAGATGGACAGTCAGAGTTTGAATTAAGAATTCTGAAAGTTTGGATCAGCTGACATTTGGTCAGAAGGTGTGGGACTTTGAGCCAATGTAATTTTATGAGAGCGGAGCAGTGATGGGATTTATAGGGGCTGCTGGTGACAAATCTAGCAATTTTGTTATAGGTTTGGTCTAGTTTTGCCAGCAGGTTATTTTGTAAATTGGAAAATAGAGGGGGGGCCATAGAGGAGGGCAGAGAGGAGATAGGATTGAGCTAGCAGTAGTTTTGAACTGGCAGAAAGGGTGAGAAGGAATTTTGCAATTTAACTGCTTGTAAGTGACTGGACAGGTAACTTGAGAACCAATTTAGAGTGAGGATGGAAATGTTCAGCTGAGAAAGTTTATGAAGTAGAAGGTTGTGAGAGACAGTATCAAAAGCCTTTCAGAGATCTAAGAAAAGGCAGGACACAAGTTTATTATTGTCTCTGGCCTCAGCTACAGAATGAGAGAAGGATAAGAGTGCAGTGTTAGTACTGTTTTTGGGCCTGAAACCGTGCTGGGTGTTGGTTAAAAGATTGTTTTGAGTAAGGTAGGAAAGCAGTTGAGAATGGATACACTTTTCTAGAATTTTGGAGAGGGGAGAAAGAATAGCAATGGGATGGAAGTTAGATGGTTCTGTGGAGTTACCTCCTTTATGTAGTGGGATAGTGTAGTATTCCTTCCAAATAGAGGGAACAGTGGATTCTTGGACTGAGTGGTTGATTACAATGGAGACAGGAAGGGCTGCAGAGTTAGCAGCAAGTCTTAGAAATTGTGGAGGTATGTTATCAGGGTCGGGGGAACAAGGTTTGAGTATTCTGAGGAGAGTTTTAATATAACTAACAGATACAGGTTTGAGCAAGAAGGGGTCAGAGAGGTTACATGAGTCAGATTGGGGGTGTGAAGAAGGTGTGGGTGTGGTAAATGAAGTGACAGAACTGGAAGTGGAATTAGAGGTGGGGTTGGGGATATTTGAGGTGTTAGGTACTAGTTTAGAAATGATATCAGTGAAGTAGTGATTTAAATGGATGGCGGTATCTGAGGGAGATTGATTGGAAGAAGGGTTGGGGGTTATCAGTGAGCCAGGGTTAAGAAGAGTTTTTATGGTTGACCAGAACTTCTGGGGTTAGTAGTTTGCAGAGATTGGTCAGACAGGTAAAACTTTCTTTTGTCCTGATTGACTCTTTTTTTTTGTAAGGTTTCTAATTTCCCTATAAGATTGTAGGAGGGCAGGAGATTTGCTTTTCTGATATTGTTTCCAAGCAGCATCTCTTTTATACATAAGGTGGAAGGTTTCTTTGGATAGCCAAGGGGCAGGTTTAGCTTTGACTTTTATTTTCCTGATGGGTCCAGAGAGTAGAGTATGTTTAGGAATGTCTTGTTGAAGTAGCTAACTGCATCATTTAACGGTAGAGAGTATAGGAAGGAGCAGTTAATATTTGAGAGAATGTTGTTGAAGGAAGTGGTATTAATTTTTCTTTGGTTGTGGATGTATTTTAAGAGGTGAGTACTAGTAAGGTTGGGTGAGTACCTAGCAATGTGGATAGTTAGGTGGTCACTGATGGAGTCAGATAGTGTGCCTGGCTGGTGGTACAAATTAGGAGAATTTACGAGAGTCCAGTCTAGGATAGAATTGGAGTGTTTTTTGCCAAGGTGGGTGGGGGAAGAGACAAGTTGAGTAAAACCATGTAGGTTGAGACTATGAGACAGTGTAGTAGAGTTAACGGAGTTCCAGTCTATATTTACATCCCCAAGTATGATAGTTTCAAAGGGTATGTGAAAAAAACACCATGATAAGATGTCTTCGAGGATGGTGATATTATTCCCTGGTGGGATATAGACTGTGGCTATGGCCATTTGTTGGTAGTTGTTGAGATAACAGGTTACTATGAGTAGCTCTGCAGGGTGGAAGGTGGGAGTGGTAATTGTAAGTGGTAAGATATTGAGAGAGTCAGAAAAGAGAATGGAGACACCACCTCCCTTTTTGCTAGGTCTATCCAGTCTGTAGATATTGAAACTGGGGGGGGGGGCAGATCTCTGAGTCATGGATGTGGGGTTTTAGCCAAGTTTCAGAGAGAGTTAAGATGTGGGGGGGTGTAGTGTT
Source organism: Protopterus annectens (assembly GCF_019279795.1). Classification (NCBI taxonomy): domain Eukaryota; kingdom Metazoa; phylum Chordata; order Ceratodontiformes; family Protopteridae; genus Protopterus; species Protopterus annectens. Next base: position 93,065,823 of record NC_056726.1, on the reverse strand, counting down.
GTATGAGTGTGTGGAGTTCAGGTACTTTGTTGCAGATGCTCTGGATGTTAAGGGAGAAGAATTTTAATCTTTTGGTTCTGTGTGTATAAGTGAGAGTGGATGGGGAGGTACTAGTGAGAGTGGGATTGCTAGAGGTGTGGGGGGAAGAAGTAGTAGTGATAGCAGATGGAGTGGAGGTGTTGGAAGATAAGAGTTGGTTATTAGGACCAGAGTTGGGGTGTATATCACCTGAAAGGAGGAGTGTTGTCAGGATAGAGAGTAAAGAGTTAGGTTGAGGGAGGGGATACAGACATTTGGATTTTAAGTTTGGGATTTGTTTTGATGAGGGGACTAATTTAGTTTTAAAGAATAAATAGTGTGGTAGAGTGCAGTGAGTGTGGGCATAAAGGAGTGTGGCAGGACCTGGATAGATTTTGGGAGGGATGTAAGTTCTGAGTGGAGGGTAAGGGCAGAATTGCAGGGGGGTGTGATAAGATGTGACGTATGTCAGTGTAAATAGCAGAGGAGAGAGGAAAATAAGTGGCAACATCTTTAGTGTTAGATGTAGGCAATGGTTACAACGATGTGGTATGTAAAGCAGTTTGAAATGTGACAGGTAATCTCATGAAAAAATAAAGAGATATTAAAATATACAACAAAATATATATTCTTTATAAACCAAATATACTTGAAAATTTAGCAACCACAAAAGGTCCCAGCAGTAAGACTACAAACAAAGTTTGTCTTAATCATAATACAAAGCACGGTCTCCTTAATTAGCAGACTGCAATCATCTGACCACCAAAAAACAAACTGTGACATATAAGTAAATGTAAAGAGATTAACAGAATGCAGATAATCTGTTAAACTGGATACATCAGTGTGTAGAGGGCTTCTTTTTCTTAAAGTTTGTGATAACATGCGAGTACACCCCCCTCCAAATCAGATGGTTGAAGTTGTCTACTACTGCATGGAAAACAGGGTGCTGTCTTCTTTGATGTATATTTTTGATGGCTGAGTACCATCTCACTGATTTTTTGAGTATGTGCATTAATTAGCTATATATGTTGACTGAAAGTAAAGTGTGAATGCCTGCAGTTATGTAGATTTAGGTCTTATGGAAACTGCTTTATTCCTATTCAGGATTGATTTCAGAAGTGTAGTGTGTGTAAAATGCCCTAGATAGATATATCTGGTGGTTAGGGTTACTCAGGCTCAAACCCTGCACCTTAGGTACAATGAGCAAGAGCCTGAGTTCCCTACCCATACCATCACTTCTGACTGAAGAAGTTATAGCTTTCAACTGTACAATGTTTTACATAATGCCTGTTTGAAATGAGTTTGGCTCATACTTTTGCACTGTGTCTCTTAAAATTTGGATGGTGCAGAACTAGTGTTGTTGCCTCACAGTAGTCGCTTCAATTCTTGGTTGAAGTGCTTTCTATGTGGAGTCAGCATGTTCTCTCTGTCTTTGTGTGGGTTTCCTCTGGGTGCTCCGGTTTCCTCCCACAATACAAAGATATGCATCTGAAGCATTTCTCCCCAGGCCTCTGCTGAAAATTAGCTTAGCTCCCAGTCAGACTTTCCAAGTAAACAAATGTTAAAAATCATAAATTTTATTTTATTCAGGCAAATCATTGAGAACCAAATTCATTAAATAATGATAGCCATTTAAGTTTGTCTTCCTATCTTTTAGGAAACACATGGTAACATGTTTTTTTTCTAGCAACTTTCTAACATTATACAAGCAATATTTAAAATATGTCCCCAGTTTTTGGCCTTTGCCCCCCCCCCAATAAATTTTGCCTTTTTCCTGATTTCTTGTTCTGCACAGTTCTTCAGGGAAAGAGAAGTTTAGTTATGCTTATGCAAAGTCTACTTGCATTGTTAGTAGCACAACAGGGAATATACTTGCTTTTGCTGCAGAAGACTGTGGGTTCTACTCCCACAATCTGTAGATGGATTGCTGATACTGTACTGTGTTATACTTTTAAAGAGGGTGAATGCTGCAGTCCTGAGAATGTTCTCCTTTGGTGGAGATACCTATTAACTATGAACATGTTATCAGTTTGCCATCCATTCCCTATTGAAATATTACTAGGTTTTCATTTTTTTACTGTAACATAGGCAATTTATTCTTCAAGGGCAACATGCACTTTACTTGTAGATGAAATAATGAAATATAAAGTTGTTTGCTACCAGCAACCTATTTATAGATCTCTCTAACATGGAATTTAGATGACTTTTACTTCTGCAGAAATTGTACATATTTACTGATACTGGTGGATTGTAGAAGTTTGAGTAGACTTGTATGATGGAAATGTTCTGAATTGGGCAGTTTTGTCATTATTGGTTCATGCATTTTGTTTCATTGCTTACTGGAAAAATGTTCAAACAATAAATTTAAAATGTGCTCTTTGTACAGGGGTGCTGTATTATACAAGGAATATAATTTAATAAAGTCAGGAATGTGTATCAAAGAACACATGTATGTTTCATGTTTCTTGTGCAAGGGGCCTATGATTTGAAAACAGCCCAAAGGTAATCTTTATCCATCACTTGCCAGATGCATTTTCTTTGAATGTGGGTTTCAATGCTGTTTTAATGAATGTGAGTTTCAAGTGCAGAGAATGCCAAGTCTAGTTTTCATTGTGAGACTGCATTGCTTTGTTTAGCAGATTTCTATTAGTGTTCGTGCTATAAAATGTAAAATAAAATCCAAATAATCATTGTAGAAGTAAAGCAGTATGCACATTAGTGTTTATGGTAAATGGAGTGAAATAGCCAGGAAATGGGACATTGGAGTGGCTGCAGGGGAACTCCGGGGCCATATTTTGGTTGTCTGTTCTTCAGTTTGTGTTTGAAAGTTGGTATCCCACAATTCTACTGGAGTGGGCAGGGTTACATACTTATGTATGCAAATTTTATGTTAATCAGCATACAGATTTGTACCTATTTTTGATGGGCCTTTGTCCAGATTTTTGATGTTTCCAGGTTGAGAGGTATGGTTGGGGTGTATATCTCCTGATAAGAATATGCTTCTGGTAGTGTATAGTAGAGTAGGAATCTTAAAGCAGTAGTAATGACATTTAGGTTTAGTTTTTAGGGGGTATGAGGGGTAGAGGATTGATGTGGTCTTGGGTAGAAGTTGGCTTGTGCTGTTAAATATAGAAGGAGATATAAAGAAAGTGTGGTAAGTTTGTATCTAACTAGCATAGTGAACAGAGGTAGGTGGAGGGCTTATGGAACATATATTAGTGTAATAAAAGGAGAAGTGAGATAGTAGAAGAAGAGGTGTAAAGACAAAGATGAGCAGCATGTTAAGGGTGGGAAGCATGTAAGAGAGGAGGAATGTTTTAAAGTGTATGAGAAGAGAAGAGAGTGTATGAATCTGTGTGGGAGTAGGTGAGTGTTAGGAAGTAGAGTAGTGGTGGGAGGTTGTAATTTTAATTAGGAGTGCAGTGATAGGGAAACAGGACAAATGAGAAGTGCAGTTGCAATAGAAGTGCTTGAAAATGAAGAGAGATAGTGCTTATAATATAGAAAATAGTGTGTAGGGTTGGGGTGGAGAAGGATGGGGAGGGGTGTGGAGTAGTGTTACAGTTGGTAGGGTAGTGTAGATTGCTGGGATGTGGTAGGGCGGGAAGATGACAGAGTGTGATTGGATGTGGACAAGAAGAAGCAGAAGAGGGGAAAGGGGGAAAACTAGGGTTATACTATAAATTTAGAATATTGGGGGTGGGTTGGAATGGGAGTAGGGTAGGGGAGACATGTGGGCAGAAACATGAGAAGCTGACAAGGAAAAAAACAGTTGTCACTCCACTACTCTACTTTAGTCAAATGTACTAGTTAAATAAAACTGAAACTGCATTTGGATATGAGAGACATACATTGAGCAGTAGTTTGACTCAGAAATCACACTTGGGACATTCACTTGCCATGTAGTTAGATTTCTAAGGTGGGTATTCACTGGAAGGGGGTGGATAATCTTGGCTGCCAAGTGCAGGGTGACTGCAAAATAAAAGAAAAAAGCAGTTGCCAATATGGACAATAGAGGGAAAGTTAGTGATAAATAACAGTATATGGAGAATTCTAAGGGAAGAAGGAGCCAGAGAAGACAGAAACTGAAAGAGAAATAGCATTATATGGAGAACACTAAGGGGGAGGGGCCAGAAGAGAGAGAGAAACTGAAAGAGAATAGCTTAGTTTCAACACTAAGTAGAACAAATAGTGAACGGAAGTGAAAAGAAAGAAAATACCTTAAGCACCAATGTTATGCAGAGTAAAACAGTGAAACTGTATTTCTCTAAGAAGTGAAAGCTGACAAGTACTTTAAACAATAAGATAAGGCTAGGCAGTTAGAATCAGAGAATTAGCAACAGACATAGATTACATTCCTAATGGGTAAAAATAGCTGATTAAACACAGTAAAATTGCATAAGACATCTACTGGAAGCCACAATATGGCAGCAATTATAATACTTCCTGAAATAGGAAGTCTTCCTTTTAATGTAGAGCTCATGTATAGTGAGCATAACTAAAATAGCAGTATAATTTCTTTTGCAGTACCAAATCACACAGTCACAGAAGTAAAACCACTTCCAAAAGATATGAATTCAATAGGGAAAAGTCACACCATGTATAGCTTTAAAATATAGCTTCTGTGACACATATAGCAAAATAGTGCTCCTTTTACAGTACTAAAACACACAGTCACTTAGTTAAGTCAACTTTTAAAGTTAAGAATTAGTTAACAATTCCATAGCGTTAAAAATACCGCTTCCGTGACATAAAAAGTAATAGCATTTCTTGTACAGGACTAAACACATGATGCTAAGTTAAAACCACTTTCAAAAGTAGAAATTAGTTAACAATTCAGTTAGTAAAGTCAGATCATGTAATATTTCAAAGAATTCCATGAGGATAACACTTACATGGTGAGCGCAATACATTCAGGGGGCCAGTTGCTGCAACTAGGTTCTAAGCTTTGTATTCTTAAAAATGGCACCTGTAGCTTCTTATATACACTAAATAACTTCAAGTAGGAAGCTGCGAAAAGTGAGGGTTCATAACATGATCAGCAGTAATTGAGAAAAGTATTTGTAGTTATATTACAGCAATGCAGTGTAAATGATCTCTAGGACTGGCCACTGAAAAACTAGAAGCCAACAAGGGAAAAAAGAGACTATCAGTTGTCATATACTGTCACACGTCAGTATCACTGCTAGAAGTACAAGAAGCTAAGAAGCCATTTTGAGCTTCAGAGTAGGCTGGGCACTATAATTCCTGTACTGCAGGCTTCTGCTTGCTTATTAAGAGAGAGTAAATAAATTACATACCAAAACCAAGGATATAATAATAGTGAGATGGGAGGGGGCCTAGAATAAAACAAATGAGTTTGTGGGCATGCCACTACCATATCTGAGTCAAATGTACTGGTTAAATAAAACTGAAACTGCATCTGGATATCAGAGACATACATTGAGCAATAGCTTGACACAGAAATCACACTTGGGACACTTGCTTGCGATGTAGTTGATTTCCAAGGCCGTCGTTCACTGGAAGGGGGTGGGAAATCTTGGTTGCTGAGTGTAAGATGAGGTGAGCAGTAGCTTGGCTCAGAAATCACACTTGGAACACTTGCTTGTCATGTAGTTGGATTTCCAAGGCAGCTGTTCACTGGAAGGGGGTGGACAATATCGGCTACTGAGTGTAGGATGAGTTGAGCAGTAACTTGACTCTGAAATCACACTTGGGACACTTGCTTGCCATTTAGTTGGATTTCCAAAGCAGCTATTCACTGGAAGGGGGTGGGCAATCTTGGTTACAGAGTGTAGGGTGAGTCGAGCAGTAGCTTGACTCAGAAATCACACTAGGGACACTTGTGTGTGGGACAATGTGAAATTCTTGGTGCACCTCAACTTATGTGGGATAGTTTGAAATTCTTCAATAGGTAGTGTCCAGAGATCTGAGGAAAGCACACCAATGTCAAACTCAATTGCACTCTTACTGACATTCCAAATAAATTTGTCAGTTTTTACTTTGGGAGTGAAGTGACACTCACTGCTATTAACTGCTGTTAGTCAATGACGCAAAATAACAAACAGTGAGCAAAATATCTAGGAAAAAAGACACATTTTGAAGTATTGGAAATGTACATTTCTGATGTTTGATCTGATATGGTATCTTGTAACAGGAACCTGTATGGATTTGAACCCTCAACCTAGGGTATTAAAACAATAATTTACAATTATTTACCATATTTGCCATATACAAATTGTATTAGCAAGGAGAACAAGTGTTTAGATGTACTCAAAATGTGACATTTTATCATGCAACATTGAAAGTGCAACAGAAAAATGTTATGAAACTTGTGCTTTCCTATTTGCCTGTAAATGTTTGGATGACTGGGATATTGCCAACAGTTAGGATATCCATGTACTTACAATATTGAACAAAATCTGCAAACACTGCTGGTGTATTCCTCTCTCTTTATGCTGCCTCGTTGCCTTTTCTATGCTTTCCTAAGAACAATGCTAGTTCATTTTTATTGCATATGTTATCTGGATCAGTGTTTAATATGCTCTTTTTAATATGCACAGCATTCATTAGTAACAGGTAGTACATGTGATCAATATGACAGCATATGAATGTTAGGAGTGTTGCTCTCCTAACTCATTCAATGTACTTTTAGACTTTTGGTAAGTGTTCTCTCCCTGACACAGCCTCATTAAATAGGGGAGAATGTGAAACACTGATTGTTCCTGCAGTCAGACTAATCATAGTCATCTGCAAGCCAATAGCATGTAACACTTCTCAATAGTTATTCTTGTATTGCTAGGGCATGTGCATGAAATTGTGTAGCTCCTAACAGCATGTTTGCATTCCATGCATTTAGTGCAGATTGTGATATTCTGGATTTAACATCTTGTTTGCATACTCACAGTGCTCACAGGGCTGACTCTGCACTATATAAAGGTAATTGTGAGGCTAATGCCCTTGCATCATAGTGGGAAGACTGAATTGAGATAGCTCACTACTGCTAAATACACACAACCTTTTGAGAATTATCTACAATGCAAAGCATTTATTTATCTCTTTGCAATACAGAACTGTTATATATTTGTTATTTTATTAAAAACATTTTTGGGGGTTTGTCCTAATTTGTGTGTAGTCATAGGTGCCATTACCTTTTAAACTGTTTTGTGCATGATGGATGCATACATTCATAAGTGAGTTCACAGCCATCCTGTCTGTGTATTATATATGTTTAATTTTTTGTCTGTTTTCTGTTTCATCTCATACAGGGATGTGGCACCCAAGAAGAAATCTGTACCCATCAAGCCACCATTCGCTTATGCTGAAAATGAGGACATTATCCAGGCCTTATGTTGCCAAGGAACTTTCATGTTAGGGGATGTAGAGGTGACCTAACAGCTCAAGAGAAGATATGGCCACATGTAGTTGATCATTCAATGCTGTTGGAGGGCATGTGAGAATGTACTCCCAGATACAACACAGGACAAATGATATGATAACCTCTGCCTGATGTAAGGTGTCTACAGTTGCCTGGGTACAGCTGGCTACAGTAGGTGGTCCTGCTACCAAACCACCACTATCTGAAACAGAGGAGTTCCTGTCCACTCTCAGAAATCCAGATATCTTAGCAAGGGGTTCACACAGAATCCATGTTGTTGGTGCTGATGTGGATGACAGACACAGAGTATCTCAAACAAAGCTCTCAAGTATTCAAAATGCAAATATAATTGTTGTATCTTTATAAGTGAATATCTTATGTATCTGATAAATGTAGACCCAACAATAAGTGTTAGTTAGATGACACAATAATAGAGAGACAGAGAAGGGTGGTGGGGGAGAATTCAATAGGTTAGTAGATTTTTGTATGAGAACATTCTTAATCTACAGATATGAAAGGGGAATGTTCTCTGTTTCTTATTTCAGTTATACTGGGATACTTATTAGCTTTCTTTCCTTTTCCATCCTTACATACAGTTCAGTTAGAAGCACTGCTGAACTCCCAAAGGTAACCAAATGAAACAAGAGAAATGTGTTAATCATTTTTAAAAAAGTTCTTCAGAAGAGTGCAACTAAAGCCATGGAGGTGCACCAAGGATTGCTTTTCACATTCTTACATACAGGGTTATCTGGATTACAGGCTTCAAGGCCACCTGCACATGGTAAGCACACATCTAGTTATTGTTATTACTGTATATAATGTAGACTCAGGTTTAAGTGGGAGTAACATTTGTGTCACTTTAGTATCTGTTATAGTTTAGTCTCTGATGATGATGATAATGATGATGATGATGACAATAGTGGCTATGAAGAGGCACAGTGTGTGGGTGCAGAGGGTCAGTTAGACACTGAGATTGTAGCTTCCACATTCCCTGCCCCTAGTTCAGACACAGTCAATATGCCTAAGCATACTCATGACATGGATACCTCTGATATAATAGAGGTTGATGGTGACACACTTAATCAGAGTACTGCTGTTAGACTGGTTGCAGAGCTAATTGCTTCTCCCCATAGCCATTTTGAGGGTATGGTTCCCCTCAGGAGGGTTGGAAGAGGTACTTGGAGGAGGCCTGCTATCCACCTTCCTTTAGATGCTAGTGTTTCATTAAATGCCTACAGACTTATGTGCAGAGCTGTAGTAGAGGCACAGGCATGTTCCACCAGGGCATCAGAAGAGGTAATACGAGTAAAAATCATCATGCATTCTGGTGTGCATGACTCCCTGAACCATGTGGGAGACTCATTGGACAGGATGGATGACACATTGGATCGTACAGTGTCTGTGAGTGAATGTCTGTGCAGGGGAAGGGTGGGCATCTGTATGGCTGGAGAGCCACTACATCTTCTACTGACCATGCAAGATCCTACTCCAGTAGTGACACTACATCCACTGTTCTGTCAGTGATTGTGGTCTCCACACCCAGAAATGGGCCACAGAGTTGTAGTCCAGGACACAGTAGTGAGGAGAGCTCAGCCAGCAGACATCACTCATGTTCAGGTAGCACCCTGACTTTTAACCAGGGGACAAGGAAGTAGCAGCAAGTCCTAGCAGAGGAGGTTCTAATGGTTGGGGACAATGATACCAAACTGCTTACTCTATCATGTATGGCTTGCACCTTTCTGAGATGTCAGGATGTAGTGCTAGCACAATGCTTGATTGTGTTCACACACACACACACACACACACACACACACACACACACACACACACACACACACACACACACACTGAGAAAAAAATCACTTGCCCATACCACCTCACACACATGCACACTATCTAAACAATACAGTTGTGTGATGTACATCTGTTGTTTCCAACTTTGAACACTGTACTCTAATAGATACATGTTTCCTACTTGCACACACTCACTCTTTGGTGTCAACCTTGCCTCCACCCTGTAAATGATGATGACAGTACCCTGCCCTTTGTACATATCTTTGTGACTTAGGATTACATATATGTCTGATGCAAATAGTAGATAGATAATGTTTGCTTATTCACAAGCTTGCAGTTATCAATATGTATTAAAGAAGGAAATTTATTGATTTTGTATTCTGACTCATTTATAAATGATTGCTTTTATAAATGTTAAACCTAATTTCTATTTCAGTTAGTATCGTAAGTAAATCAGTAGAAACAGTAGTTACTTCATTATTGTTTCTTGGTATAGTAATGTAAATTAGGATATAATTGGTCTGTTCCATGTTTTAGAGACAGTGATCAATTGAAATGTTTGATGCACAAAATTGGTTAGAATATGTTACTGTATATTGTAGAAATCAGACAAAGAAAATATTACTGACATAAATGTACACATCAGATAAATGATCTGCTTAGGGGCATATACACATTTCCACATGACAGTGCTCTGTTATACAACCTTCTTGTTTTTATTACTGGTTCCATACTTTTCCTGTCATTATCCTCATCTGTATCTGTATCATGCTGGCCTTACCTTTGGTCCTTGAAACTGAGGTCTTGTCCCTTGCTGTCCCTGTTGAAGCTGTTTCTTGAGAATTATATTATGTAACATGGCACAGACTATAATTATTTTGGCAGAGATGCCTGGACTGTACTGCAATGCATCTTCTGATGTGTCTAGACACTGGAATCATGATTAGAGCAATCCAAACAGATGTTCTATGATAGTTCTAGTTTGAGCATGGACCTCATTGTATCCTTGTTCAGTGGAGTTGTGCATGTTTCTCATGAGTTTTATGAGCCAGGGCTCCAGTGCATAACCTGCATTCCTCCACTAGATGCCCTTCAGGAATGTCACCCCACCAAACTTGGTGTACAGCTCACAGGTGTGCCATATGTGTGAGTCATGGAAACTGCCTGGGTTACCTGCAAAGACATTGTACATAATCCCATGAGCATTAGAGACAACCTGACAGTTAATAGGGTGGAAACATTTTCTGTTGATGTACCTCCTCCCTTGATCACTTGGAGGGGCTTTTATTTCTGTGTGTGTGCCATCTATGGCCCGCAACACTTCAGGGAACTAAGCTACTGTATAGAATTTCTGCAGGAGTGTTTGCTGTTTCCTGTTGGGTGTGTGGGAACAGATAAGACCCCTTGCATGTTACAGCATTGCATTTAACAAATGATGTGATATTCTAGAGGCTGATGCTGTGACACCCCCTAATATATCCCTGTCGGTTTCTGAAAAGTAAATCTCCAAAACAAAGGTTAACAAAGTAGTAAAGTGGAGAAGTACAAAACAAGTCAGCTTAAGCAACAAAAAACAAGCAGAACTCCACAATGTCAGGTACTTTAATAAAAAGCAAAGCTTTCGGATAAAATATCCTTCTTCAGTGTCTTACAAAAAAGTTCATAAAACCCAGCACTTTTAAATACAAGTTAATTACATCACATGACACAGTCAACCTACCAAAAAGCAATAATTAGAATCAACACTTAATTTCCTTAAAAACATAGTCATCCATAAAATATATATACATGTATAGATAAATAAATAATAGGCACAATTATGCATTATAGCCCCCCTATGGGCTTATTTTATTATTTGTTGCTTTGCTTTTAAAATCGGCTCCAATGTAACTTGTTTATTAAGACTTGGATATTTATCTGCCTGTAGATGGACAATCCACTCATACTCCTTTGTGTCTACTCTTATTAACTATATCACCACGTCTCTCATTTTGATATATATGTATAACCCTAAAACAAAACTGATGTGTATCATCATTTTCCAGAACATGTTGGGCAAATGAATTAGTGAGGACCCTCCTACATATATCTGACCTGTGCTCTATGATCCTGTCCCTTAACCTTCTCATAGATTTTCCAACATAGAAACATATACATTTTTGACAGGTGGACAGATATATAATCGAGGATGTATTACAAGCAGCAGTACAGCAAAAAGTATACTTTCTACCACTAATGGGATGTATAAACTCTGTAGATTGATTGATGCTGGAACAACATGAACAATTATGACATGGAAAAGTTCCCTTTTTATTAAATACAGGAATACATCTATTATTAAGGGTAAAATCCTTATAAATAACATAAAAGCGTAAGTTGTCACAATTTCTATATGTAAACAGGGGTTTATTTGGGATCCATTTTTCATGGACAGGTATGGCCTTCAAAATGTCCCAATTACTCCTAATAATTTGTTCTATTGATTCACTGGCCCTACTGAAGGTCTTCAAATACCTCAGGCGTTGGGGAGAATCCAGGTTATCACTAATACAAGAGGCTCCTTCTTGAGTAGAAAAGTAGGGTCTAGCCCTCAAATCTCTTAGCTGCATCATATCATTTCTAGCTATTTCTAATTCATTCATACTATAGCCTCTTTCGAAAAATCATTTGTCATTTCCTGCATCTGTGTTTCACATACATCCATTTTCATATTCAGTTTACTAGCCCGCAAGTACTGACTCTTAACAATCCCTTTAAAGGTTCTTTTGGCATGCATACTGCTCTTGTGCAAGTATTTATTCACTTGTAGTTCCTTTTTATATATACAAGTTTCTAGTCCTGAATCTGTCAATTGTAACCCAACATCTAAGAAATTCAAATAGACATCAGAAAAAAATAATTTCAAACTTTAAGAACTCAACCGTATTATTCAAATAATTTTAAAAATTATGCAGTTCTCCATCACTTCCATGCCAAACCAAAAAAAATGGCGTCCACAAAACACTTATACAATAAAATATTAGAGGCATACACATTAGTTACATCATATAACATTTGTTTGTTCCCATTTACTCAATGTCAAGTTGGCATAAGTGTTGGCTACTGCAGTACCCATAGCCATTCCTGATAGCTGATGGTATACTTGTTTGTTAAAGGTGAAAATATTATTCTATAATACCAATTCTAAAAGCTCACAAAGAGTCTCAATCCATCTGGCAGTAAAGCAAACATATTACTGAAAGATTTCCCTTATACAGTCAATCCCATATCTATTGGGAATGACCGTAAAATGGGACTTTATATCTAGGGTTACCAGGAGGAGAAGGCCATGGGTATTACTAGTATAACAGCCATGTAACTGGGTCAACAAATCACCAGTGTCCTTTATGTAACAGTACATGTTTTAAAAAACGTTTTAGTGTATCATGTGAGTAGACAGATAAAGGCTCTGTTACCCATCCCCTCCCAGAGACTATAGGTCTCATCTGAGGCTTATGGAGGGACTTGTGTATTTTGGGGAGACCATATAAAACAGGAATGGTTGGGCATGGTACACTTAAAAAGTGGAAAGTATCAAGGTCTATATCATCCATTATTTGCAAATCATAGACAGACATATTTATTCTGCTTATCATTTCATCTATTTCCTTATTACCAATTAGCTTGAAAGTTTGTACATCTGATAACAATTCACTCATAGTTTGCAAATAATCACATACATCCATTAACACAATAGAACCCCCTTTATCTGCTTTTATCATTATTTCATCATTAATCTGCAAAGATTTTAATGCATTAGACTCATCAGCAGTTAAATTGTATAATTTTTTAAACATTCCTTTACTATAGGATTCACAAATTTGTTTCTCACAAATGCTGTTAAACACATTAATAACAGAGTCACTAATAGGAATACATATGCTACTTCTTTTAAGCTGACCATTCATAGAGATATTACTGTCCTTAAAATATTCTTTAGATTCAAATTTCATGAAAATAAGTTCAAATCCTTGATTGCATTTACTAAATCATCAGCCCCAGCAGGTACAAATTTAATTCCATGCGATATCAATGATGTTTCAGCATTAGAAAGTCTATATTTTGATAAATGTATAACCAAAGAGCATTCCGCAAGTATATTATAGTCATTTTGACAACCAGAAGCATTTCTATTTGAACTTATTGTTATTTGGCAGTTCTGCTCCTTGTTGTTAGGCCATTCCTCACCCTGCCTCGAGACTTGGAACGCTGTCTGGATGTATCATGTCCCTGAGCTGCTATTCTCTCTGTCAAGTTGATCCTCACACACTGTTTCATTTCTAAACAAGAAGAAGATGAACTCAAACTGTTCATTGTGCCCTTATTTTGGGGATTTTCGTTTATTGAAGATACCTGCGAGTCTGATACAGGTTTTACCAAATGCTCTACAGACTGCGATGACGTTAGAGGCATTCCTATAGTGTCTCTGCCTCCTTCTGATTGGTTATTGGATAGTGGGCGCTCCACTAGAATTTCACTTCCTGACACAGACTGTTGTTGATTAGTCAATGGCTCAAAACTATCCAAGTGATACATTGAGCCCCGTTTATTTTGAAAAGAAGTAGAGTTATTATTCAAGGAACGTTTTTCCAAAAAAAACTATGACTACTATTGAAGTTATTAATGTCACTCTGTAATTTTTTCCTTTTTGTAGCTTCTAATTGCTTGTCATAGGCACCCAGTCTCCCCAGCATAGCATCGAACAAGGAGATATTCTCATTAAATAAGGCTGAACTCAAGTTGTTTCTCTAAAGTGTTAATCTCTGCACATAATTCACTTTCTTTAGAGGCAAAAAAATCATTCATAAGATGTATGTAGTCTAAACATAAATTTATATTCAATTCTTGCCACTTTTTTAGTATCTCAGGATAGGTATTGCCATATGAGGGCATGTTTAAAACATGTAACCCCCGTGGTGCAATACCCAAGTCCAAGTATGCATGAAAACTGAAATGTTGACATAGCAACCTTTTAAAGTTCTTAACTTTATTCTCCAAGGTCTGAATCATAGTATAAAAGTCATTTCTTTCAGACCTCATGCTTGTATGACTTACTCTTGTGGTGGCCATTGGATTTAAACATTCCAAGAGCGGATTGTCCCTGAACAGTAGGCCATTCAGTGACCGATTTGTAGAGCCATTATCTAAGGCAACAGACCGTGTCATGATGGAATTCAGAGAGAACCTGACTCCCACTAGTTCACCAAATCAAAATAAGCAGCAAATCTCCAAAAGAAAGGTGAATAAAGTAGTAAAGTGGAGAAATACATAACAAGTCAGCTTAAGCAACAAAAAACAATCACAACTTCACAACGTCAGGTAATTTAATAAAAAACAAAGCTTTCGGATAAAATATCCTTCTTCAGTGTCTTCACTATTATTATTATTTCAGATATTTTAGAGATACCTGGCCATGAAAAATGGCTCCCAAATAAACCCCTGTTTACATATAGAAATTGTGACAACTTAAGCTTTTATGTTATTTATAAGGATTTTACCCTTAATAATAGATGTATTCCTAGGGAACTTTTCTATGTCATAATTGTTCATGTTGTTCCAGCATCAATCAATCTACAGAGTTTATAAATCCCGTTAGTGGTAGAAAGTATACTTTTTGCTGTATTGCTACTTGTAATACATCCAAGATTATATATCTGTTCACCTGTCAAAAATGTATACGCTTCTATGTTGGAAAATCTATGAGAAGGTTAAGGGACAGGATCATAGAGCACAGGTCAGATATATGTAGGAGGTTCCTCACTAAATCATTTGCCCAACATATTCAGGAAAATGATGATACACATCAGTTTTGTTTTAGGGTTATACACATATATCAAAATGAGAGACGTGGTGATATAGTTAATAGAGTGGACACAAAGGAGTATGAGTGGATTGTCCGTCTACAGGCAGATAAATATCCAAGTCTTAATAAACAGGTTACATTGAAGCTGATTTTGAAAGGAAAGCAACAAAGAATAAAATAAGCCCATAGGGGGCTATAATGCATAATTGTGTCTATTATTTATTTATCTATATATATATATATATATATATATATATATATATATATATATATATATATATATATATATTTTATGGATGACTATGTTTTTAAGGAAATTAAGTGTTGATTCTAATTATTGCTTTTTGGTAGGCTGACTGTGTCATGTGATGTAATTAACTTATATTTAAAAGTGCTGGGTTTTATGAACTTTTTTGTAAGACACTGAAGAAGGATATTTTATCCGAAAGCTTTGTTTTTTATTAAAGTACCTGATGTTGTGGAGTTCTGCTTGTTTTTTGTTGGTTTCTGAAAAGTACCAGTAGCTAATATACGCCAAGCTACACATACATTTGTTTCCACTGAGATGAGTTCTCCACGATTTCCCCTGGGGCCTGAGATGGAGTGGCTGAGGTTGTACATTACCTCCAGTGTCTCCCTGCCCACCCTGTATCTCTCAGCAATTTCTGTGTCATACAGTCCTTGATAAGTTAAATGGGGTCTAAACACCCATCTATTTGCCCAATGTCTGGCAATAGTAGCAGCAGCAGCAGCTCCATGATGTGCCTGTTGCACATACAGCATAATAATAGCAGCAGCAACCCCTAATGTGTTTTTTTCCTAGCAGCAGCAACCACTAATGTGTTTTTTCCTAGCAGCAGCAACCCCTAATGTGTTTTTTTCCCTAGCAGCAGCAACCCGTAATGTGTTTTTTCCTAGCAGCAGCAAACATTAATGTGTTTTTTCCTAGCAGCAGCAACCCCTAATGTGTTTTTTTCCCTAGCAGCAGCAACCCGTAATGTGTTTTTTTCCTAAGTGTAATTGTGCCTATAGTCCAAAGAGTTTTGGTGTTCAGGGCAAATGGCTACACTGAGCTTAGATGTTTGCTTTACACAATCTCGAATAGCTCTGCTATGTTGGATGGGTCAATTAGCATGTACTTTGGCTGTTTATGTTACCATTGACATATTCTGCCATTTGCCTTTCTTTTGCATCTCTATACATTTCCCAGGATTCAGTAAATTCCATGTAGGCTTCACACAGAGCCTACATGAAGTTTACATGTTTGCGTGACACTGCGAGGCAAGCGGCAGCACGATATGCATATTAATGATGTGCAGTGTGACTAAGCGAATGCAGATACAATTCTGTTTAAAGCAGAACACCTGCGGTCCTCAGATTTCTGTGGAATGTCACAATGACCACCAGGGCTTCACAGATATCTGGAAATCTGTTAGTGCAACACATCTCCACAAAGGCCAATATAATGCAGGGACATTTAATCAGAAACAGGGACATATGTGCCATAGATGTCACTTAGACATATGGTAGAATGAAACTCAAACATACCTGTCATCCTCTTTGAACAAGATATGTTGAAAAAGGCATACATAATGGGGAGATAAATCCCCAAAATAGGGACAGATTTTTAATATTGCACTTACAAACTTAGAAAGTTGATAGAATAACTAGGTTGTACATTAGCATGAACTTTCTGAAGAGCATGAAGTTTGAATCTCAGATATCAGCCATCAGTTTCTAACTTCACTCCTCAATGACATGCCAATGATTTGACAGAAAACAAAAATGCTACGAGGAAAAGATCAGAAATATCTAACAAAAACTGGACATTCTGCACAAATCAGGACACTTGAGAAGTATGCACTCAAATGTATGTAATAGTGAGTCACATCGGTTCAGAAATCATCTTAGTGACAGGGCAAAAAAGCCACAAATTTGATTAGGAAAACATCTGGACATCCTGGGAATATCTGGACAGTTGAGAGGTATGAATGTGAAGTATATGGTCCAAACACAGTACAGGACAGTGCACCTACAGTACAGCATATTGTGATATCCCATTCTGCATACTGTACTGAAGCTCTGTAAATGATCTGTAACAGGACATGGACTGCCATGTAAAATGATAAATCGGGAGGTGTGTGTATTGAATAGGGGCACACAGAAGAATTCTAGAAATGAAAGCAGGGAAAGAGGGCAGGTGGAACTCCCCTCATGTACAGTGCAGGAGGGCAAGTCAATGGATGATTGTTGCAGCAGCAACACCAAGCACATATCTATATGGTACAGTACAAACTGTACAGTGAAAATGTGTTGTCTGTGACTGGCACACAAGGTGACATAACAATGAGGAGGATGTCTGTGTGAGATAAGCATTCTTACATGAATAATGGGGAGGACATCTATCAGGGATCTCACATACAATTGGGTCAGGGTGCATATCGCGAAGCTGTGCAAAGCGATATGCTTGAATATGAGTGTACTCTCAGCAGAGGTCTACAGTGAGGTGGCCACAGGTAAAGTATCATGGAAAACATTATAAGAATAATATCACCCACTAATCCCATGCCTCTGACATAACACGTGATGTGGAGTGATAAGAGATGAGGCCGCACACACACACTTAAACAACTATTGTGATACATCCACACTTTATGAGGGTAACTATGCACACTCGCCTGGCACTGTAACATTTTCTGGAAGTCTTAGAAAGGACACTGCTATACCTGTATAAGACAGTATGGGCAATACAAGCTAGCTGTCTTGTTTGTAAGCATGGCATATATATGTGTGTGTGTGTGTGTGTGTGTATATATATATATATATATATATATATATATATATATATATATATATATATAGATAGATAGATAGATACAGATATGCATACATACATATATATATATATATATATATATATATATATATATATATATATATATATACCTGATAACACCGACACGCCAAAACACCGACAACTAAATAACCAACACCACAAAACAGAAAGTTCAAAATCACGAAACTTCACATGCCCGACAAACCACAATCCCGACAATCAACAAAACACAGACCTTACCCGAAAAACACATACACAACACAAGCACACCAAAAACCTTACAAACCTGCACTAAACGTTACATACACAAGTATCTATGCACTAACCTTAACCCAAACCCTAACCCTAAGGTCTATCACTATCACACACTTACCTTACCCGCACCCTAACTCACTTAATCCGCCCCTAACCCTAAAGTCCATCACTATCGCACACTTATCTTACCCGCACCCTGACCCTAACGTCTGTCCCTATCGCACACTTACCTTATCATGTCCGTGTTCTCAGCATCGGGCTTTTCAACTGTCGGTCTTCTCCATTGTCGATCTTCTGGTGTCTGTTATCTCGTTGTCGTATTTTTCTGCTTTTGGCGTAATGAGGTAGACCCATATATATATATATTTATATATATATATACACACACACACACACACACACACACACACACACACACGGGCAGACACACACACACACACACACACACACACACACACACACACACACACACACACACACACACACACACACACACAACACACACACACACATATTTATATAAATGTCACAAATCACACTGTCATATACGATATACATACAATGAATGTTGTCAAACACCTATGTATGAAGAGTGTGCATAAATAGAACAGGTAGCACACATGCATTTGATGTAATACTGTGAAACACTTGTATGTAGTGTGTGCATAAACAGAACAGGTAGCACACATGCATCTAGTGTAACAATTTGACTGGTGTTCCGCACCATCAGACAGTCATGTATATTCCACAGAACGAATACCTAGTATAGCCAGTACACTGTGTGACAGTGCACTGTGACATAACCAGTACATGTGTTACATTCAAGGGAGTAGTCAGCACTGTGACCACATGCTGATGAATATATCACTTGCCATCTACCCTAGGGCTTGAGTCATATATGCATTGGTCTGATTATAGGGTATGATGTCCACCTTATCCTTGGGTGGTGTGTTTGTTTTCTGATTTAACAAATCCCCCCATCTTTCTTGTCAATACAGGTGTTGTCATGGCTGTGGCATCAGTTTTTGTTATGTGTTGCTAACTGTATTATACTAATATCACAGTTGGAGTCAATGTTTGCCCACAATCTGTCGTCCTTCAGGCAGCTGTTTGGGCACATCATATCTATGTCATCTGTGATATCCATCACTTAACTAAAGGACATAAAGGGCATATCAGGCATCCCTGATGTACCCACTTGATCACTTGACCTGATATATGGGTCATGTCACACATTTCAACATATTGAGATGCCACTTATGTCATACTCTGGTCTACCCATTTGGTGATGTAGCTGTTTATGGCCACATGTGACAGTGTTGATTTAATATCTCAGTGTGGATTTGTGCCAAATGCCTTGACCTGGTCAAGTTCCACAAGATGTTACTGTTATCATCATGACTGCCCTTGTTGACCTCTTTGAGGACATCTATCAAATGTAATGGACTTGTGTAATGGACTTGATGTAGCATTAGTGTACATTTAGAAGAGGTCTATGATGACATGTTGGTCTACCTCACAATCGAGGAGAGTCCAGATTTCTCTGTATATGGATGAATCTACCCTCGTGAACTTATAGCTTTAATTCAAGCTGAAGTTACAGAGGATAGGAAAAGTAAATTTAGGCCTATTTTAGGTATGGGAACAAAGTTTTCTAACAAGCATGGCTCTGTACCTTCCAATGATATTGTATATAATACAGCCTTTGTTACTGAATTTACTACCAATGCTTATCAAATCAAAGGCATTGTGCAAAGAGAATGGGATACATTTTCAAAGTTTACAAATTTACCCAACTTAAAAGATTAACCTATTAAAGTAGTATTTAAAAAGGGACGGAATATCAAAAATATCTTGGAATCTGTTAGAAATGAAAATGTTTTTACACACAGAAGGAAGGGTAGCTACAAGTGTGGGGCTTGTAACCAGTGTACTTATATTTCCAGCAAAGAACAAGTGGTTATTGCACCCAGACAAAAAAATCCTAACTGCCAAAACTTATAGTAATTGTAACTCCCAAGGTCTTGTCTACCTAGCTTCCTGTTTTATTTGTGACAGTTATTATGTTGGGAAAGTTGAACATCAACTTAAACAAAGAATTTATGAACATATGAATGACTTCAATAAAAGGAATGCTAACAATGCACTTTTTAAACATACATTATTATGTTCCAATGCTAGATTTACTTTTTTTGTTATTGAAACTGTCCCTAAAGAACTAAGAGGTGGTCCTTGGGAGAGCAAATTAGAATATATGGAAACCTATTGGCAAATTGTTCTGGAATCTAATAAACCCACAGGTCTTAATGACCGCATTTCCTTGGTACCCCTACTTAAACTCAGATCAGCCAAATTATAAATAAGAGAATTATTTTTGTATTGTCACTAGTTGTTTTGTTTTATTATTTGATAATGAATTTATATATATATATATATATATATATATATATATATATATATATATATATATATATATATATATATATATATATATATATATATATATATATATATATACATACACAATGTATTTCTTATGGCACGGTATTACTGATTTTTAGCCAGGGAGAATTATGTATTTTTAATCTGGCCATCAGTTTAACATTCATATACATACATACATTTTTATAAATTTATTGTACTAATTTATTATATTATGCATTACACATTTTAAAACAGCTGTTCTGTTTTGCATTATGTTCTGTTCCCTTTTTTAAATTTCTATTTATTATTCAACATAGTTTTAATGTATATTAATATGTTTTTAAGTACTGTGGCTTTAAATGAAACATTAATTGATTGTATTAATTCATGAGTGTGTGTATATATATATATATATATATATATATATATATATATATATATATATATATATATATCAGCTGTGATTGTTGTGTCATTGTTTAATCTGATGAAGTCTGAGGGAAACTTGGACAAAAACGCATTTTCTTTTTATGTGTGGCGTTAATAAACACAAGTGTGATTATCTACGTTGAGCTCGGTTTACTGCCAGCATTGAGTGGTTACTCTTTCAGTGTACGGAATCTTGTTTTTTAGTGATAATTTAATACCTCAGTGTGGATTTGTGCCAAATGCCTTGAACTGGTAAAGTTCCACAAGATGATACTGTTATCATCATGACTGCCCTTGATGACCTCTTTGAGGACATCTATCAAATGTAACGGACTTGATGTAGCATTAGCAAATCACACAGGTCTGTTGCACTCACCTGGAATATTACTAGTGTACATATGGAAGAGGTCTATGATGACATGTTGGTCTACCTCACAATTGAGGAGAGTCCAGATTTCTCTGTATATGGATGAATCAGGTGCTGTCTTCCCAACTCAGGTGGATGCATGCTGATGTACACTATTGTATGGGGAACATAGGCCATGTGAAGGATGTGTTGAACTGTGTATTCCACCATATCAGGAAGGTAAATCATGCCATAGTGATCTGTGATGTTGTTACAGCCCATCGATTCATGTGATAGGCCTGGATGAATGTAAGGCAGTACATACTGCCTATCATGATCTGGCCTAGGGTTTTGACACAATTCCCCATGCAGGTATCATTGAGAAAACCTGCAAGCTGGGGATTATCCCTTACATCGGTTGATGGGCAACCAATTGGCTCAGTAACAGAATGCATCATGTTAAAGCTGGTAAATCAACCTGTACCAGTAGAGCTGTCACCAATGGCAAACCCCAGGGATCTGTGCTTGGCCCTACATGGTTTTAACAGTTCAGGCTAAAGTATATGGCCTTTGGCTTACCAAGATTTGAGTCCACCAATGGTGATATAGTACAGGAGAAGCTAACATGCACACCTGAATGATGACAAAGGCTCACAATCTAAAAATAAATGCAGAAAGGTGTGTTTGTAATGCTGTCCATCTGAAAAGTGGAAATCTATGTTAATCACAGCACTGACAAAAGTCCTGCTTTGCAGAAACCCAGTAATGCAAACACTGGTAGCACATGTAGATAGCACTCTGAACTTTGACCACCAAGTGTCCACACTGGTATTGTAAGCCTTTGCTGTGCACATCATAAGTTATGCCATCATATTGAGATCTTAGGATTGTAAGACAGCACTGTAGTCAAACCTCATCAATGCACTAATAGAGTATAATGCTCTCTTTTATCATGTACCTCACCAGACACATGTAGCAGCTGGGAAGACCACCAAGCTTTCTCAGCAAAATAACACAGGGCCTACAAATCATGCCATGATGTATGTGGATAGATTAAAAGCCATGTCACTGTAATATTTATTGCATAGGATGACGTGACTTCTGTTTGGTGTCCAGGCTAGTCTCTGATGCTGCCCTGGTGGGACTACTGCCTATCCAAAACTTTGATTTAGCTGACAACATTAGTAGTGTCTATTGAGGAGAATATAACAGTGTCTCACATGCTGGTGTAAAACACTCTCTGTAATGTCAAGCAGCAGCTCACACACACCTGACTGTAGTGAGAAGAGAACCCCTACCTATCGAAGTACACAGACTATAGAACACAGTACTTTACACAAGCACCCACAGCTCAAGTCTGATTTGCAGTATCTCAGACATTTTATAGCTGATGACATCAGCAGTATCTTTTGAGAATATAACAGTGTCCCACATGCTGGTGTAAACTGCTCCTTGTAATGTCAAGCAACAGCTTACATGCATACACACAGTTAACTGCAGTGAAATCAGAACCCTACCTAAGCACACAGACTACAAAACACAGTACTTTATGCAAGCACCATGGCACAAGTATGACTTTTGCAAGACTGCAGGTGAACTTCAAATTGGTGACATCAGCAGTGCATGTTGGAGAGATGTTGGGAGGCCTGTATGAAATGGATGTGTAGGCATGTGCAAGCATCAAAAGTCTGTCATTCCATGAGATTGGAGTGGCAACTGTAGGATTCACACTTCTGCTCTTCTGGCTAGACACACACACACACACACACACACACACACACACACACACACACACACACACACACACACACGCACACACACACAAACTCCCAGTAGACTGCAGTGAGAACAGAACTCCTACATACTTAAGTACACAGACTACAGAACACTGTACATTATGCAAGCACCATGGCAGACTGCAGGTGAACTTGTACATGACATCAGCAGGCCTTGTGGGAGAAAAAAGGTTGGGAGACCTGCATAGGCTGATAGCTTCATATGTGCATACAAGGCTACTAATCTAATGACCCTACAGTGTTTAGAAGCTTAGCTGTGTAAAAGCACAAGTACCCTTATTGAGCATAGTTGGATGGTCATTGTTAGCAGAACAATTTTGTGAGCAACTGCAACTATCCCTGTCCATGAGGGACATAGGTGCCACCCTAGTGGTGACTTTACAATCACTCAAGCAGTAGTCAAGGTTGCACTTGAACAGGGTCATTGAGGAACACTGATTCACATGAAGTGGGAGCCCAGATCTGTCTCCCCAGCATGGCCTGTTTATGTTACAGGCTAAGTTGAAAACCCTTAGCCGAGTTTGTCTTGTCCCATTTTATTTGCAGATGTGCCGCATTTCCAGTAGGACAGGGTCTGAGACTGCATTGTAGGGTAGGCATAGAACACCTCTCAGCAGCTTGCATGATCCTGAGTGCACTGACAGGTCTTTCAGTATTTTCATGTATGTCATGTTTTGAGGCTCTGAACAACCTTGTGCTTTGTTTTATTGCTGCAGGTGTCTGGTGAGGTACAGACAGAAGGGAGCATTGTACTCAATTATTGGTCTGATAAAGGGTAGAGTACAGCAGAGGTATGACGACCCTGGTCTTGGATGCGATATTCATATATATGATGTGCACAGTGCAGAATGCGTGTGTCACCACTATGGACACATAGTGATGAAAGTATAGATTGCTATTAACATGTGTTCCCAGGTTTCTCAACATTGTGTTTGAGCTTAGCTGGGTGCTATGAATATCATAATTAGCAGGGGTACTTCATTGCCAAAGGGAACAATGAGTCATTGTATGCTTTAAGGTTCAGTCTGTGAGTTTGAAACCAATATTTGTGAGTGGCAGCCCCTTCTGTAATATGTTACCGTTATTGTGGGACTCTATATTAGTGTGTCCAGTTGCCAGTCATCTGCTACTTGGTAAACTACAGGTCATCTACCATTCCCTGCATTTCAGTGAAGTAGTTTGCAAACATTTGAGGGCCTAGCACAGATTTGTGGCATTCTAATTGTAACTAGCTACTAGTGGAGGTACAGTCCCCCACTCTGAGAGTGTGTGTTATGTCATTGAACCAGTTGCCTATCCCTGTACTACTGTTTGGCTTAATTCCCACATGGGAGATCTTCACTATGACACATGAATGGGGGATGGTGTCAAAGGCCTTGGATAAATGTCATCATAGGTGGTATGTCCTGTTATCCCTCATCCAGGTCTGTGGGGTCAGTATCCAAGAAGTTCACAAGGTTCAATAAGCAAGATCTACCCTTGACAAAAACAAAATGTGTAAGGTCAAGTGTGTTGAAGGCCACCTGTGTCCCTGTGGATATAGTCCATGCTGATTCTTTCCCTAGCCTTGCAGTTTAAGTGTTTTTAGGCATATGGGTCAATAGATGTAGTTCTGCATGTTACCAGATTGATGTGCATTGCATAGCACACAGCATTTGATATCACATTTTGTACTGTGGATGATATATATGTGGAAAAAGTACTGAGACATCAGGGTTGCAGTGCTTGGGGAGGGGGGTGGCAACAGATGGATGTATTATAAATATGTGACATATTGTTAGATAGGTCCCTCAGTTTGTAATGTTTATATGTGTAATTTCATGTCATATACAGGGAACGGACAATAAACAGCAGTAATACAGCATGATATGTACATTTCCATAACCAGGTGAGCAGCAGTTTGCTCGATGGTTACCAAAGTTTATGCATGATACACATGTTTGTACATAGGTAAGCAGTGTGCCAATGCAAGCCACATTGCTAGAGTTTGACAGTTAGTATTGAGTCTATGAAATACACCTGCTGCTTACCTGACTCTGACAAGTGTTCATAGGTTCATAGGTTCATACTAGGCTATCTGCCCTAGGGCATTTATAAGCCTAGCCAGAGTGTGTGTGGCTTTCACCACCCCTTAGGATGAGAATACTATACCCATTAGTTTGCTGTGCCTCTGTCCAGCAGTGACACAGAGATGATTCCCGGGGTAAACCTACGATCTTCCATCCACTCGTCAAGATTTCTCTTGAACAGAGTCAGTGAGGGGCTCTGTCTCACATGGACTGGGAGTCTGTTCCATAGTGTAGGGAGTCTCTGGGTGATGAATCTGTCCCTCCAGCATGTCCTATTTATATCCGTGTTGAGGTTTAAGTCTCTTGCTCTCGTGGCTCTGGTGGATTTGGATTTTTTGAGGTGGAGCATGTCCATTAATTCCGGGTTGGACATGGCCTTGTATGTCAGGCACAGATCACCTCTGAGCAGATGGTATGTGACTGAATAGAGCTGGAGTTTCTTCAGTCGGGCATCGTATGACATATGTTTGAGCCCCTTTATCCTTTTGGTGAGGAACTTTGGGGTCTTTCCAACTGCTGCAGGTGTCGGGTAAGGTACATTCAATGGGGCGTTGTACTCAATCATTGGTCTGATAAGTGAAGAGTACAGGGGTACAATGACCTCTCCTGATCTGGATGTGAATTCCTTCATGATCAGGTGGGCAATGTAGAAGGTCTTCCTAACCACTTTGGCAATGTGAGTGTCAAAGAGAGGTTACTGTCAACTTGGGTCCCCAGGTCCCTGATAACTTCTTCCGTGTTTAATGGATTACCACCTATGTGGTAATTAGGGGTTACCTTGTTTTTCCCAAAGGGTATGACTATACATTTTTTGGCATTTAGCTTAAGGCCATGGCTCTAGCACCAGTTATCCATTTCTATGAGACCTCTCTGGAGGATGTCTGTGTCTGATGGAGTGTCAATTATGGTGCCCAGTTTGCAGTCATCTGCGAATTTTGTCAGCCACAATCCCCCTATGTTTGCCTGCACTTCAGAAAAATAAATGCCGAACAAGAGGGGGCCCAGGACTGAGCCCTGTGGGACACCACTCGTGACCGGCTTAGAGTCTGACATGGCACCAGCAACTCTAACCCTGTGGGTTCTGTCCTTGAGCCAGTTTGCAACCCATCTTGTGACATATGGGTTTACTGCTAAGCTGGTGAGCTTTTCTATGATGCCCGAGTGGGGTATTGTGTCGAACGCTTTTGCTAGGTCAAGGTAGGCTGTGTGAACTGCCTTACCCTCATCAGTGGCCTTAGTGACTGTTTCGAAAAAGTCGACCAAGTTCAAGAGGCAGGATCTGCCCTTGACAAAGCCAAATTGGGTAGGATCCAGTGTCTGTAGGTCCCCAATGTCTTTATTTATGAGTTCCATTATGATCCTCTCCATAGCTTTGCAGACAAGGCTCGTCAAGCTTATGGGGCGGTAATTTCCAGGGTCTGTAGAAGCACCACCTTTGTGGAGTGGGACCACAGTTGCCGTACGCCATTCTTTGGGTACGTATCCTGTAGTAAGGCTAAGATTAAACAGCAGCCTTATGTGTGGGTTTAGTTCCTCATTGAGTTTGTGTAGCACACAGCCGGGGACACCGTCCAGTCCCATTGATGCTGTGTTTTTTGCTTTAGAGAGAGCAGCTCTCACCTGGGCATCTGAGATGTTTGGGAGGCTAGACTCTGGTGGGATAGATATTTCTCCTTTTGAGGGGGGGGGGGAATTTGCACTGAACCTGTCTGCCAGTATGTTGGCAATGTCTGTGGGTTCAGTGATTTTTGTATCATTTTGGACTAATTCTGAGCATATCTGGGAGTTTCCACCCAGGTTTCTAACATAGCTAAAGAAGGCCTTATGATTGTCTTTTGTGTCATTAGCGATTTTTCTCTCAAAGTTGGCCTTGGATGATTTTATGAGTGATCGTAGTTTTTTGCTAGTAGTGATCAAAGATGCCTTCCCTTTTATGGATTTTGCTCTGCCATGTAGAAGCTTTCTCCTCTTGTTGTAGAGTTTGTTTATGGCTGGGGTCCACCAGACCAGGCGCCTGCCTTTGGTGGAAAGGGTCTTGATTTTATTAGGGATTGCTTGATCCATACATTCCTGGAGGTGCTCGTAGAAGGCATTTGTAAGGGTTTCAGCAGCGTGGGTTGTGGTTTCCACTGGCTCGGGGGCCTTGAAAGATACCACTCCAGTCTTAAGAAGTGTGAAGTTTGCTTTTGAGAAGTTCTTCACTGTGGTCTTTTTTGCTGGGGTTGGGGGCGGGATGTGGATCTCCAGTGAGATTAATTTATGGTCTGATCTCACCAATGAGGGATATACTTCCGGTGTGGAGCATTTTGTCCCCATGTTTGTGATGATCAGGTCTAGTATATTTTCTCCTCTTGTGGGAATGGTGACTAGTTGTTCCATAGCATTTGAGTTTATGAACTCCAGGAACCTTTGGGCTAGGGTGTTGGGGCTTGAGTAATGTTCCCAGTCTATGTTTGGGTAGTTGAAGTCACCCAATATGATGGTGTTTGGAGAGACATTCATACTCTCCAGTGTCTTCAGGAAGGTTGTGTGGGTTTCCTGAGTTTAAGAGGGTGGTCTGTAGCATGCTACAAACTGTAGGGCAGTTTTACCTATGGTTAATTGCACCTGGATGGTCTCCGATGCTTCGTGCATTGCTACTAATCTGGAGGTGTGTGTATCCTTTATGAATATGGATACTCCCCCTCCTTTTGTGGTTCGGTCCGGATTTTGGGGCCGGAACGCATGATATGAGGTATAACCTGATAGTGCTGGGGTGCTCTCAGGAGCCTTGAACCAGGTTTCAGTCACAGCACAGACATCGATGTTCTCCATACTGAGGAGGGCTTCGAGGGCGTGCATCTTGAGGTTTAGACTTCTGGCATTGAGCAGTATTACCCTTAGTTTTTCTCCATTTTTGTTTTCTAGGGTGGTAGGTTTATCATTTGAGCCTTGCCTAAAAAAGGCACTATGCGGGTGGCAAGAGCCTTTGCCAATATCCGGACGCCCAGGGTGACAGGTGCAAGCCATCCCTTGAGCAGCGTGGCTTGTCAAGCATGTCATCCCAGGCAGACAGACATTGGATCCCCTTAGAATGACACCAGTAATTAAGCCAATTATTAAAGCTGATCATTTTGTCTCTGTATTGTGGCACCATTCTTGGTGAGGGTAGGATACTGCTCAGGGTCAGGGTCATACCGGCCTGGGCTACATAATCTGAGAGCTCCTCTATGTCTCTTTTCATGTAGTCCAGGGAGGTGCGTCTCAGGTCGCTCACACCGGCATGGACAATGACTGAGTCATACTTGTACTTGCTGTGGAGTGACCTGAGTGCTTGTGTTATGTGGCGGATTCTAGCACCTGACAAGCAGCTTACTGTGATCTTTTCCTTGTTCAGTCTGGTGAGTGGGACGTCAGTGTGTCTGACTATGGAGTCACCTATAACAAGTGTGTCTGGCATTGTGTTTGGCCTTAAGGGCTGTGACTGTTTAGCACACTGACTTTGTGAACTATGTGTTGCATGTCTTATGTCTTGAGGTGGCAGTTGCTTGGGTGTCTGCTTTGGAGGCCTCTGTAGTTTTGGTAGATTTTTGATCAGTGCCTCCGAGTATGCATTGATACATTCTGTTTTGGGGCCAGATGGTACTGGGTTCAAATACAGGTGCATCTAATATTTTTAAATACATTGCCGCCATATCTAATACTTTTAAATACATATTAATACATTGCTGCCATTGCTCATTGCTGCATGTTGGTGCAGCACACAACCCTATGCACCATCCCTGGCAACTGGATATGGATGATAAAATAACCACATCTGCCACTGTTCCAGGAGTGAACCACTGGACAAGCCTCCGAGGCAGGGCTACCTGAGGGGGCAGGTAGTGCAAGGGCAGCAGAAGCAGTGCTGCTTGGTTGGCTCCCAGATGTTCTGGGCAATAGTGCTGGAGCTAGTGCAGGGGGGGCAGGCAGATCCTGTGGGGCAGGCCTATGCCATTGTTCTGTGGAGCATTTAGTGGTGTGGTACAGATGGATGACATGAACACATTTTGATGACAAAAACATTAAAATAAAATAAAATTAAAAATTAAAATCAAAAAAGAGAGCTAAGGGTTGGGGGGGTCAGAGAAAAGAAAAGAGATACAGTTAGTACCTTCATGTGTGACATGCAATGAATTAATACAATTATTTGACTCTATTGTCTTAACGTTTACTTTTAAGACTACACCTCCTAACAGCTAACTTTTACTGCTAAGACTACCAGCTACTAACAGATGCACACTATACTACAGACTGCAGCAAGTACTCCTTGACATGTGCATATGTTGCACCTATGCATGTTCCAGCTATACAGATTACAGTTTACAACAGGGTATTTGTGTCACTGATATAGAGGTTTTAATTTAATTTAAATATAATTGAAGAGTTAACAGCATTGTATAGTTGGGAAATGTGGAATTTTAACCCACAAAAAAGCTATCTTTAATTTTTAATGCTACAGTAACACTACTCTTCTGCTGCATACATACCACATGCCTCCCACATCCTCACCAATCTAGCCCCATGAGTTTGGACACTGACCTCCTGGTCCTTGGCAGCTATGGAAAACACAGAACAGAAGAGAATACCATTAGGAATACCAGTGTTGCCTACAGTCAGCTTTTTTAAGTCTTATGTGTACTCTGCGTAGTTGAACCTTACACAGGTGTGGGATGTTTGCAGACCTAAATTCCTCGATCCAAGCATCAAGAGTATCACTCTTTCTCCACCTTAGGTCATTAAAATGATGTCTACATCATCACCAGTGCACATGATACTAGTGGCACTGAATACAGCCCAGGCTAAACTATCCCAAGCTTTCAACTGATACTGGAACCCAGAATAGTCCCCCTACAGAAGCCTGGCACTGTGGTTCTTAACTAGGAGTCTAATAAAAGTCTTAGCCTCCTGGATACCCCATCTTTCTGCCCTAAAGCTAACACCTTCTCACAAACACCTGCCATGTCTACCATAGATCAAGAGCAATGGAGAGGGATGGTTTCTCACCAATTCCAGTTATCACATTTACTGGGAGTGTGCACACTGTTTGAAACTGTTGCACTTATCATCATGCAAATGTGGTGTTCAGAGGTAAGCACCGCTGAGCACCATGTCTGAGTGATGGTAAGCGGAGCACAACAGTGTCAAGCAGTGAGACATTGCATAATTGCAGTTGCAATTTCAAGGTTGTTGGATGTACAGGCAATTGTGCATGTGTGTTAGGCAAATATGAAGGCCATACAAGTCCAGATTGCAGAAATATACTTACAGGAATATAGTACACAGTATACCCACAGTCAACTACCCTATAATAAATGTGATAATACATAGATATATATACAGGAATAACTGACACAATACTAGTGTCTCAGCCCTCATACATATAATTCACATCACCTCCATTATGTCAAGTGTTATGAGAGTGACTATAATGGGAAGTGGAACAGCAGTAAAAGTGTATAGAATATGTTCTATTCAAATGTGGACCATGTGTATGGCAGTCCTACACTTACCTGTTGCCACAAGAAGGTTGAGAGCATACTTGTCTATGTTGCAGTTCATTGCTATAAACTGCAATGCCACAACACTAAAACAAAAGTTATACACACAGTACTAGGACCCAGTACCATCTGTACTTCAGCCATATACTTACACATCCTGCCATAGGACTAGTTACATGACATTTCCTAATCATTCTTAAAGTGTCTCTTTTAACTGCAGCACAGCATAGCTTAGGGGGTTTGCTGATGCCCAATAGTATTAATTGAATGTATCCAGTTTCTAAGTTTCTATTTTGGTTGTCTGGTTCCTGCCTGCTTCCTAGGTGGGCCAGTTGTCTAGATTGTGCACTGCTGTGCTTCATGTAAATCAGATAAGCATAGCCAAACCTGACATTCATTTTTCTCCATTTCCTGTGTTTGCTCTAAGCAGATCATTACACCAACACTGGCCAATAAATAAAAAAAAAGAAAAGAAAAACAAAAGAAAAGGGAGCAATAATTGAAATAAAAACAATCTGTGACATACGCACTAGAAAATGGTAGTACACATGAGATATTTCTACATAGGTCTGGATTTGAACTTTCACTCAAGTGCACTTTCAGAGCATAGGATGGGTGCCTTATCCCTTTTTGCCACATAAGCACCTTTGCAGTAAAGAACTGAATTCAGTATGCACCCAATCAACTGCAACAGGATCTACAGTGATTCAAACCATACAAGTGTTATTTATACATGTATTAGTTTGGGATGTAATGCACCTAGTGATCACACAATCTGTCATGATTATTGCTTACAAATATATAGTTCTGTTTTACATTTCTGTGTTTGTTGGCCAGTCTTCATTTATCTGAACAGTAATCTGAGAAGTGCAATGTGTAAACCATTCTATATCATTGGCTTAAAATGTGTGAGGATATTAAGTGGAAATAATGTCATATGCAGTTGGAAACAAATGAAGGGTAGACTGTATGTTAAGAAACACAACCTGTGAATTGTGTGCTGCTTACTTACATTTCCAGCCTGACATCTAACACTTTGTAGATATAACCTGACACACCCAGTGAAAGTAAGGCAGTCTTCAGTGCCAATGTGTTTTCATTCTCCCAAGCAATAATTATGCACAGTTGCAATCCATTAAAAAACACTGAGGGAGTGCCTGCACTATGTTTCCATCTCCTACACAGATCCAAGTATTTGGGATTCAGCAACTCTAATGAGTTCACACCTCATTTGCATCTTCACCATGCTAACATCCCTGAATCTACACCATATAAAAAACAGCTGTGTAGCTAGGCAAACTGATTGTTAGGATACTTGTTTATGTTGGGAATACTGCACATAAGTTATTTCTTCAGGATATATCTGTACAGATGAGTACTGAACTTCAGAACATATGCTTCCATTTTGTCAGCTACATACACCATATACTGGAATGTATTTAAAAAAATTCTGACGCAAAGGCGTTTGCACTTTTATCTGTATGCATTAGTTAGAAGTGTACCGATGGCATGGGCATGTTTTTCAAGCCATTTCAGAGGTTTACATGATTACCTATATATGAAAATGGAATTCTCTGTGATAAATTTGTACAAATGTTTTAGGAACAGTTCCTTTGATAGATCTTTTATCAGTTCAAAGATAGTCTGTTAGCAAAATATAATTTTCCTGTTCTTTTGTTGGGAGAGCAAAGATGAGTTACTGTTATGGCACAAACAAGAATGGACTGTTCTTTTGAGTGGGAGCAATGCTGAGTTACTGCTATGGCACAAACAAGGATATGTTGCTCTAGTTACTCTCCTTGTTTTGCAGCCTGCCTGTTGTTCATATTTCACATCTCTAGACTGTTTTATGTTTCCCCAGTGGGTAATACTGAATGGCTACCTTTTCTGTTTTTTTTTTCTGTAAACAGTTGTTTTGTAGTTATGTGATACTTATGTGTATTATCCTTCTATTGTCTTTAGCACACCTAGGAGTATGTCAACCAGGTGTGTCAATCCCTGGAGTCCCCCTTTCACAGATGATGAGAGACAGGTGATTGTAGATGCCTTTGGGCAACATGATGCTTTTCTTCTGGAAAGGTGATGGAGTGATATGGCATGCAGGCTGGAAATATGGCACCAGATAGTAGCTGACATGAATGCCATAGGTGGCTACAGCAGGATACATAAGCAAGTGTGCCACAGGGTCATTGACATGATCACATCTGCATGAGGGACAGCAGTTGCAGTGGGCCATGACCAGATGGTTACCAAAGAAAGGTCTGCTAGGGGACCACCATTAACACCCAATGAAGAGTTTCTGGCAAGTATTAGGGATTCAGGTAGCTACCAGGAGAGTGCAGTACAGCATGTGCTAGATATTGAGCAATAGTGTCAGAGACAACAAGCTCATCCCAAGAGGAGCTTCCAGGTAGGCTTTGGTATCTGAACATTAAATACTGTTATATAGAAAACAATTGAAATCAAGAATTTAGTTCTGTGTCACATCTCTTTTTTTGGGGGGTGTTGAAGATTGCTACAGTTATTAGCTTAAGTTAGTGTTGTCAGCCACATTCTTATTGAAAGAATAGGTAATGGACATATAAAATAAAAGGGTCTATATTAGAACATCGAAGTTTCATAACTTTGAATGTTCTAATATCGGCCCCTATTCAGCGAAAGCTGAAAACATCGAACATACAGAACAGCAAATTTTTTCCTATGGAAAACATTTGCTGTTTCAAAACACATACACACAACACAAGCACACCAAACAAACAGCAATCCACACACATACACCTAAAATCTTACACCTAACCCTACACTAAATTCTACACACACCACTAACTATCCACTTACCTTAACCCAAACTCTAACTCTAAGGTCCGTCACTATCGCACACTCACTTCACCCACGCCCTAACCCTAACTCACCTACCCCACCCTAACCCTCATGTCCACACAATCGCACACTTACCTGACCTGTGCCCTAACCCTTACTCATCTATCCCGCCATAACCCTCACGTCCACACAATCGCACACATACCTAACCCGCACCCTAACCCTAACTAACCTAACCCACACTCAATCGCACACTTACCTGAACCCGACATGTAACTTTCCACCACAGCACTGAAAATACTGAAGCAACAGAAATGGACAATCAAATTCTTTCCCTAGGAAAAAATTAGGTTTTCTGTTGCTTCGATATTTTCAGCTTTTGCTGAATAGGGGTCGATATTAGAACATTTGAAGTTTTGAAAATTTGATGTTTTAATATAGACCCAAATAAAAGTATTACCCCCCCCCCCCGTGTTACTGTTAATTGTGTTGATGTTACTCTTACCTCCTGCTTAACTTCTTCCAGTGCTGTCTGGATTACAGAGGAGGATCTCTTCTACAGATGGTAAGCCAAACATTTTTATGTCAGTACTGCTGAGTAATTTAAAGAAATATTTTAGTGTGTGCTGTTGATGTCAGGCCTGTTGTGTGCATTGCTGTACTGTCTGCAGTAGTGGCAACACTATTTGTTAGCATATATTGCAGTATAGTAGTGTAGGCATTAATTTATTCATATATTTCTTGCTTTTTATCACAAGTGATAATGACAGTGGGAGTGGGAGTCACTGCATCAGCAGACTCTGATGATGATGCTGACTAAACTGAGGCACAGTTAGGGATGCAGTGGTTGAATCTGACACTGAGATTGACATGCCACCATCCCATGAAATTCCATCGGACACAGCCAGGAGGCCTATGCCTACCCATACCAGTGAGTCCATTGATATTGGACAGGTAGAGGGAGAAGCCATTGATCAGGGAAGTGTGGCTAGTGTGGCTTCTGTGCCTGTTGAGTCTGGCAGTAGACAAAGTGTGGGCAAAATGTCACACAGGAAGGTTGATAGGAGTGCTCAGAGGAGATCTGCTGTCCCTCCTCCATCTGGTGCAGATGTCTCTTCCTGTGTCACTCAATGTATGTTTAGGGCCAAAATAAAGGCACAGGCATGGTCCCAGAGTTGCTCAATACAAATGCTCAGGGTTATAGATGTGGCACAGTCTGACATGTGTGACTGCCTCCACTTTGTTGCCAAATCAATGAACTGGATGAATGACACATTGAAATAAGGGTCTATATTATATTAGCGAAAATCCTTTTAAGCAAATGCGAAAATGCTGAATGCACTAAACCGCGAAATTCAAAATGTCGAATCCCCATAGTCGTCCAACTTCACCTCCCACTACATACTGCCTACCCAAACAAAATAAATAAACCACATACATACACTAACCAAAACCCTACTTCTAACCCTAAAGTAAAGCACCAAACCCTACTTCTAACCCTACACTAAACCTCACATACATTACTATCTATGCACTTACCTTAACCTGCACCCTAACCCTAAGGTCCGTAACTATCGCACACTTACCTTACGGAGCTATACCACACACGGGTCAACCATGACACTTTGACATTTCAAATTTCGTGGTTTTGGACATTCTGCATTTCCATGGTTCACGCAATACATGTCACTCTTTTCGTATTCACGTAAAAGGACTTTCGAGCATCTAAATAGAACCCTTGGAATAAGTGGTGTCTGTGATGGAACATCTGCTGGGAGGGGAACAGCATCCACATGGGTGTAGGTTTGCCACCTAACCTGCTGTCAGCCAATGTGGCTATGCCCAATCACACTCTGGTAGTGGTAGCACTCCCACTGCTCCATCAGTGAGTGTGCTGTCCACACCCAGACATGGTAGGCCATGGGGTCATGGTCTTGAGCATACCCATGAAGGGAGCTCATCCATCAGATATCAGCTGCATTCGGGTAGCACTACTGCATCTGACCATAGGTGTGGATGTGTTAGTGTAACTCCTGGCAGAGCCAGTTCTCATGGTTGGGGATGACAATGATGAACTTCCACCTCTACCATGCATGGCTCACAGCTGTTCGACATACCAAGATATAGAGCCAGCACAGTACTTGGCTGTGTTCATGCAGACACTCACACGCTAATTTCACCTGAAGGACCCGTGCAAACACACACAAAACAGTTACTCATTTTGTCTCACTGGCCATTTGTTGGTGTATCCAACTGTCTACCTGCTTCTCTTTCTTACTCACATGCCCTTTCTGACCTTTTGTGTCATCCTAGGCTTCCTGATTCCCCCCCCCCACACACACACATATGCACATACACAAAACACTCTGTGCAAGTAATGATAACTGTGCCATATCCCTGTTTCTGTCTTTTGGATTCAGGAATACATAACCTTTGTGTCTGATGCTCAGGGTACATAGCTAACTTATTGCTTAGTATATCTGCATTTGTGGTGTTGAACTGTTAATTGTACCTTTGACATATATTGGCCTTGGAATGTTAGACAGTTGATAGCATCAACATTTCCCAACTTCATAGTGAATGAGTTTAACTTCATAGTGAATGGTCTTGTGAGGGTTGTGAAGTCTGAAACTACAATGTGTAGCATTAGTTTCTAACTTATCTCTTTAATGATGTTCCAGCACGTACATATGGTGCTAAACTGAGAACATGCAGTGATCATCAGTAATTTTGAGAGGTATGACTGTTTGGATCTTTGATGCCAGAGGCCTACAACTTAGTAATAGACACATATAAGTCAAATAAGTCTCTGCTGTCACATGTGAAGGTACTTTCTGTACAAATCTCCCACCTTTCACTTGTTTACCAGACCAAGTAATGAAATACAAGGATATGCCACACATTCATATTATTAAACAATATACTACAGGTTCAGGACTTACCTTGTAAAGGCAGCAGTTGCCACAGTTTTAGTTCACCACTGAGTCTGTCTGATGCAAGTAGTACACAGCGAATGCATGGAAAGGTAAAGGTTGTGTGAGTTGCCTGGCATCAATGTTACTATATGTATGTGAGTTGGAGGAAGGTTTTAAGTCCTTAGGTAGTGAGTGAGTGTGCTATGCATTGTCTATTAGCAAATGCAAGAGCATAGTGAGCACACCTACATCTGTCTACACCCACAGCAGCTGGTGATTCCCCCAGTGACTCATCATTTGCCTGTGGCTGTGGTGAATGGTAGGATGTGTGCCCCTTTCCCTTGCTGATACTGCTGAAGCTGTTTCTTCAGGATTATGTTGTGTAGCATGGCACATACTGTGAATATTACTGTACATGTCCATGGATTGTACTGCAGGGCTCCAAAAAATGTATGTAGGTACTGGAACTGTGACTTCAGCAGCCCAAACACATGCTCTATGATATTTCTGGTTTGAGCATGTACCTCATTATGGCATTCTTCTGTGGCTGTGTGTACATTTCTGATGGGTGTCATCAGCTACAGTTCCAGTGCATAGCCTGCATCCTCCAGTAATTGACACCATAGGATATCTCCCTCTAGCAAACATCTGTTACAGTGCCAGATATGTGAGTCATAGTAACTGCCAGGGTTGCCAGTACACATGTTCAAGATTATTCCCTTGGCATTATACACAACTTGGCAATTGATAGAGTGGTAGCCCTTTCCATTTATGTAGAACCTACCCTGTTCCCTAGGTGGTACCTTCATTTCTATATGTGTGCAATCTATGGCACCCAGTAGTTCAGGGTAGTGTGCTACATGGTAGAACTCCTGCATATTTCTGTTCCTCTCCTCAGAACTGGGGGAAAATATATGTGGTCGCTGGCATGCTGAAGCATAACATTCAGGAATTGATGGAGGATCCTGTATGCTGATGCCTGTAATACCCCAGCATGTACCCTGTTGGTCTTTGAAAGGTACATGTAGCTAGGATTCTAAGGGCTACACATACATTGGTCTCCACTGGGATGGGTTCCCCTTGATTGGCTTTGGCACTGAGTTGAGAACAACAGAAGTCTGAGTTGAGAACAACAGAGGTCTCAGAGTTACTGTAGTGTGTCCCTGTCCACCCTGTAGTGCTTTACAATTTCCACATCATGTAGGTTGTGAAAAGTTAAACAGGGCTTGAAATTCGTCTCCTTCTTGGCCTAGGCCTATTGGCAGCAGTAGCAGCAGCAGCAGCATTATTGGCTTCAGCTTCTAGCACATACAAATGAATTAAAGCAGCAGCAGCCCCTAACATTCTATCTGTGTAGACTCCTTTCCATGGGTGTATTCCAAAAGTTTTGGAAATCACAGGAAAAAAAATCACGGAGTCTACACAGATGCTTTATAGCTTGCTGAGTAGCTCCACCAGGTTATATTAGCTGATTACCATTCAATTCAGCTGCTTATGCTGTAATTAGCATGCCACAGTATTTACCTTGTTTGTGCAGGGTTGCATGCCTTCACATGGTGCTTACTGAATCTAAAACTGTTTGTGGATGTAACGTCCACACAGGGAAAAATGACCATGTAGGGTTTATGGAATCCCCCGATTGTCTACAGCCACTTAATGAATACCAAATGGCATGCGATCATACAGCTATTAATGAATCCAGCTCATTTTGTGTTTGTGTGTTTATAAACTGGATAAAGAAGTTAAAGGTAGTTTTATTTTATTTCCCTGAAGTTAAATTTACTGAAGTACAACTGACTTGAATACATTCAGTAATTTTAATTAAAACATAGATGAATGAAACTCATTATATGGCAGCACTCTGAAGTCAAAATAATACAGCAAAAGTTAAATACTTAAATAGAAGCATGATGCACACAGATGAAAACCTTCCTGCATCAGCAGTGTAGGGGTTTTGTCCCAGTGCCACCTTAGTTATTACTTTTATTCTAAGATCTTTGAAGTTTTGTCAAAATGCAGTTATCTGTTTAAATATAACAAACCTTCCTTCCCCTTTTAAAAACATTCAATGAGCTTGCAGTTAGAATAATATGTAAGAGAGTATCAGGGAAAACCCATCATATGGAACCATGCAGCATTTTTGCTCTCTTGCTTAATACAAAATAAACTTATTTCCTAGAATTCAATAAAATCCATGTAGACTCCATGTAGAGCGTACATGGAATGTACCCATGTACACAGCATGGTTCCCCCTTGGTAGTGCACCACACATATTAATAATGGCATGCTGCCAAGAAAGAGCACAGTAACAGTGATATTGAATCCATGTAGGCAGACGTGTTGAGGCTGGTCAGATGTTATGTACATGGTGAAGCTCCCTGTAATGTTCCCTGCTGCTGTTGACATGTGCTGTGAATTAATTGTGTTTTAAATTTCTAATTTTTGTTGAATCATTTTTTTTTATTTAATGTCCATTTGCATGGCGCAATGCAGAGCGCAAAAATGCCAAGCCGCCCTTACACACAGACAGCTGACACCTGCCAGACATCTAAAAATAGAAACTGGATGTAATTAATTATGAAATCTGTTTTTTAGGGGATTTTAAAATTTTTTTAAATGTTTGCACAGCACAACATGGAGCACAGCAATGCCAAGCCGCACTTACACATAGACATCTGACACCTGCCAGACATCAGGTTTGCATGATGCTAAGCATTGCAGCACTTTTTTGAATGTTCTGAATGATGTGTAAGGGCAGGAAAGCAACCTATATTAAGTGAAATAGGTGGGAATTCTGCAACACTTGTTGGAGTCCTTCTAACTGTCAGTATGCCAAGTGGTGTTCGAGAGGGTACAAGCTTTTGGGTGCAGATATAGGGTGTGCAGGAGTCCAGGGTTTTTTCTGGACTTTTGAAATGCAATTATGAATCTAGGCTGCTGAAGGATGATTACCAAGGCTCAGAATTTAAGGCTGAGGCCTTGGATTGGATGGCCAGGGACCTTACCAGTGCTACTGGTATCCCCCACACTGGTGAACACTGTCATCACTACTATGATGACCTGAAGCATAGAAAGAGGGGACCTTTGGACAACTGGGTCCAAGAGGTGAGGGCTGGACATGCCCCAGACATATGTAAATATTTCTTCCAGTATTTTACTAAAAATGCAAGCGGAATCTATGCAAAACTGCATAATGGTGTGCTTCTCTCCCAACAGCTGGAGCTGAGCAGGCTTGCAACATCCACTCCCATGCCAGGTGCCTGGCCAGGTTGTGCCATGAGTGTGGTAAGTATGAATATAGTATGTTAACTGTAGTGTAATAAACAATAAAGAATAAAAAACTGTACTGCAATAAAGAATAAACAACACAAACTGTAGTGCAATAAATGGGCAATTAGACGTATAGTTCAATAAATGAACAATAACAACTGTATTGCAATAAACACTAAACAACCCCAATAACAGTAAGCAAAAAGGTGTACAGCAGGATTCTGGTGTCATAACATAATTGCACTACAGCTCAATGCATTGTATGTATATGTAAAGGTTGCTGCAGTCAAGAGTAAAACTGTAATAACTGTAGAATGCAAAAGTGATGGGAAGAAAAATGTATTGCTCAACTCATACTATGGTTCAAGACTGTCTCCAGGCCAATTTCAGTCACATAATGCTCTCTTTTTCTCCCACTCTATGAACAAAACGATATAAACACAAGTAGACAAACAAGTGAAAAAAGGCTTTGCAACAAGTAGAAATCCCACCGCTCTTCTTTCCTAAACGCAGATTTATTAAACAATACACAACGCGTTTTCGCTACTCACAATCGGTAGCTTCTTCAGAGGAAGGTATAACAAAAGGCGCCAAAAAATGCAGCTTAAATTAACTTGGCTCCATTACATCACTTCCTTTAAGGAATAGGCAACAAGAAATAACAACACACTACCAATATTAAAACAGTTCACATAACTGATTTCAAAGAATAAAAACAAAAAATGTTGAAGAACATTATATGACATTAATATCACAAAAAGTTTATGATAATTATATATAAAACCACTGCATATGTAGATGCAAATATATAAAAACTTTTATGTACATATTAATAAACATTCCTAATTAGTGATGTGTATAGTACACACACCATAAAATTAGTTGCTTCTACTAAATCATAAAAAATGTTTTTTACTAAATCTGGTACTAAACATGGAAGCAGTTAAAAGTAGGAATAGGTGTATACGTGTATATGTTATTTTACATCAATAACTGTGTTCTAAAACACAAAATGGTTATATTATCTCAAATAAGATTTATATTTAAGCACTGGTGCGATGTTACAATGTTCATTGAGACCAGGAACATTGAAAGCATCCAGTTTAAGTTGCCATAGCAATTCGTGATTTTCTAATATTAATGAGGTCGGACCACCCCTGATAGTATCAGGAAAATGGTCAATCCCCATAAAAAGAAAACTGTGACCTGGAAATTTTTCAACATGTTTAGCTAATGCATTCTCAGTCATGTTATTACGTATGGCATAGCAATGTTGATAAATACATTCTTTAAACTTCCTGTCGGTCTTTCCTACATAAACAGCTGTGCAGCATACACAAAAGGCCAAATAGACAATGGATTTAGTGTCACAAGTAATCTTAAATCTAATGTCATATCTCCTTTGTCTAATGGAAAAAGAACTACCTGGCTTAATGAAGTTGCACCGGTTACAAAACCCACATGGGAAAGAGCCACATACCCTAATGAGGGAATTGTTAAAAGGACGCTTCTGTAGCAAGTCCTTGATGTTATTATCTCTTTTATATACAAACTCTGGTTTAAGTCCGAGAATGTCTACCAAAGGGCTATTAGAGATAAAATACCAATTTTTCAAAATGATTGCTACAACAGAACTAGAATTTAAATTAAAAGTAGTAATGAACCTATTAGGGTAAGAAGTCACATCCGTGACTATAGAAGACGTGTCGTTCTCCACAGGTACAGTTGGAGATGGAATAACACTACATTCCCCTGAATTTTGATAAATGATAGGTTCATGTTCAAGCAACGGTTTAAAAAAAACTATATTTCTTTTTGTTCCTACCTCATTGGTTAATTCATCAATCAATGTGGCAGGGTAACCTCTATTGAGAAACAAATTCTTTAATAAACTACATTCCTCTGTGAAATCATCATATTCACTACACATTCTCACTGCTCTCACTAGTTGCCCCTTAACAATAGCCCTTTTCATTTTGAAAGGGTGACAACTAGTGAAATGTAGGAAAGAATTAACATATGTGTCTTTCCTGAAAATAGTAGATCTAAACTTACACATAGTTCGGTCTTTTTTTAATCGAACATCTAAATAGTCAATTTCGTCCGTGTTGAATCGGTACGTAAACTTCAAGAAAGAAGTTGTACCATTAAGAAATTCGACAAAGGATTCGGCCATAGAAGAATCACCTCTGAAAAAAATGAACATGTCATCAAGGAACCGGGTGTAGTAGCCAATTTTCTGCTTCCATATTGGGTGGTTTAAAGTTTTTTATATATTTGCATTTACATATGCAGTGGTTTTATATATAATTATCATAAACTTTTTGTGATATTAATGTCATATAATGTTCTTCAACATTTTTTGTTTTTATTCTTTGAAATCAGTTATGTGAACTGTTTTAATATTGGTAGTGTGTTGTTATTTCTTGTTGCCTATTCCTTAAAGGAAGTGATGTAATGGAGCCAAGTTAATTTAAACTACATTTTTTGGCGCCTTTTGTTATACCTTCCTCTGAAGAAGCTACCGATTGTGAGTAGTGAAAACGCGTTGTGTATTGTTTAATAAATCTGCATTTAGGAAAGAAGAGCCGTGGGATTTCTACTTGTTGCAAAGCCTTTTTTCACTTGTTTGTCTACTTGTGTTTATATCGTTACTAGTTTTGAGATGGCTTCGGAACGAGGGAATAGTCCTACTAGCCCTATCATTTTTGGGTCTAATTCACCCGGCAACATTGACAACGTTGACATTACCGCTTTGTTGTTAGCGGTTTCCCAAAGGCTTGATGCTTTCAACAACCGTCTGGATTTTATCGAATGCAATGGTCTCTGTGTTCCTCAGAGCATTGGAATAGCTCCATCGGACTCACAGAATACCATTCCAGCGGCGCAGCCCTGCAGAGAAAATACTGAACTGTTGACAGAAGCGGATGGCTTAAATATTACAACTACACCTTCCATCCACGAACGAACTGGGGCTAACTGTCAAGATGCACTTATCGGCGGACCATCTATAGCTGAGTGGATACAGAACACAGGTGACTTTTTTGTTTTTATCAAACCACTCCAAAATGTTCCACCGGTGCCTGTTCAAAATGTCCCAGATGTTCCTATGGCTTCTATGGTCGACAGACTAAAGCTACTGGACAGCAAAATGTTTAAACTTAGAAAATTGCAACTTGAAGTTGCTTATTTTAAACAGTGCTTAAATGAGGACATGATTCCAAAAGGCTTGAGAAGTAATTTCTCTCCATCAGGACTTATTACAGATGAAGCTTTTCTGACAGACTTAAGATCTCTTTTTCAGAAACAGGGTGCTGAACTAATTGAGTTACTAATCAAACATTATTCCACTTACATTGATAAACTTACAGCTGAAGCTTGTTCCTTGGATGAAGAAATTAAAGTTGACACTAACTTTTCTAGATTTAAATTCGACTACGCTCGAATTTTCTCTAGTATTGACACCTGTTTAGTGAAGATTAAATCAAATAAATCAAGGAAGCTTTTTAGAGACAGACAGTCTTATCAAGAGGGAAAAGCCTATCCAAAATTGGTTTATAGCCATAAAAATTCTGGGTCTAATGTTAATGTTGTTGACCATGACATTGATGAGACTCCTGAGGCGCTTACAGAGAGTGATGGCCCATCCAGTTCTGGTAATGTAACTGTTCCTAGGAGGAGCAATAGAAACAGGAACACACATGGGAATTCGGTTACTCCTAATGCTGCTCAAGTTAGTGTTAATCCACAACACAACTCTAACCAACCTTTTTTAGACAACCGGAACAACTCCATGTACAAGGCAGGGAACAAAGGAGGGAACAAGAAGTGGAATTGACCAACTTTCCACAGATCGATGAACTATCTAATAGGTTGCCTATTGTATTGAAAAACAACCAGGGTGATTTCTCTATTTACAATTTTTCGTCCTTAGTGTTAGAACCAGAACTTATTGAACTTCTAGCCCTAGGTAATACATTTGTCCCCTCGAGGAGGTGTGATATAGCAAGGGTCTTAATCGACCTTAAATGTTATGTGAGAAAACTTAACTTGAGTCTATTATTTCATGACTGTACTGACCATGTTACTAACCAATTTAAACTTCCTAGTATTTTCAATCCACCTATCCATGTTGTATTACGTATGTTCGAAAATTCATGCGAACTAGATATTAGATACATGGAAAAGGATAATTCTACAGGAAGTAATAAATTCAATGTTACAAAGGAACAACTGGAAGCTTTAGATAGATTACGTGACTCATCAGTCAGGGTTATCAAACCGGACAAAGGGGGTGGGTTAGTAATATTTGAACAGAGTGAATATATTGATAGAATGCTTTCTGTCCTACACTCTTCTGCTTACCAACCCTCTTCACGTAATGAAATGAACATTTGTGTTAATAGAACTAGAGGGTATTTCAGGGACCTCTTTATTGAAGGGAGAATAGATGTAGACCTATACAAATACATTGACATCTTATACCCAAAGGTCCCTGTTATGTTTGGGATACCAAAAGTACATAAAAATTTTCATGACCCACCTATGAGAGCTCTCATAGATGGTAGATCCTTGATTTGTTACCCGAGTGCTAAATATATTGATTCTGTACTTTCTAAATACCTGAAATTGATCCCAAGCATATGTAAAGACTCTTGGTCCTTTTTGGCAAATGTGAACAACATCAAATGTGAAGACTCCCTCAACTTTCTCACAACAGATGTCATCGACTTATACACCTCCATTCCACACGAAGAAGCTATCGAATGGGTCGAGTTGTTTCTCATTGAAATGGGGGCACCTAGGGCAGAGATAAACAACATCACTGAATTGTTGGATATTGTTCTCTCTTCTAATTTTTTTACCTTTGAAAATGAGATTTATATCCAAAAGCAGGGAGTCGCTATGGGGTCCCCTTGTGCGGCCAGTGTGGCCAATATTTTCATGGCCTATTGGGAAAAACATTTTGTCTTAAACCACCCAATATGGAAGCAGAAAATTGGCTACTACACCCGGTTCCTTGATGACATGTTCATTTTTTT
This sequence comes from Protopterus annectens, assembly GCF_019279795.1. Lineage (NCBI taxonomy): Eukaryota > Metazoa > Chordata > Ceratodontiformes > Protopteridae > Protopterus > Protopterus annectens. The sequence goes on along the minus strand of NC_056726.1, from coordinate 93,021,070 downwards.
CAGAGGTGATTCTTCTATGGCCGAATCCTTTGTCGAATTTCTTAATGGTACAACTTCTTTCTTGAAGTTTACGTACCGATTCGACACGGATGAAATTGACTATTTAGATGTTCGATTAAAAAAAGACCGAACTATGTGTAAGTTTAGATCTACTATTTTCAGGAAAGACACATATGTTAATTCTTTCCTACATTTCACTAGTTGTCACCCTTTCAAAATGAAAAGGGCTATTGTTAAGGGGCAACTAGTGAGAGCAGTGAGAATGTGTAGTGAATATGATGATTTCACAGAGGAATGTAGTTTATTAAAGAATTTGTTTCTCAATAGAGGTTACCCTGCCACATTGATTGATGAATTAACCAATGAGGTAGGAACAAAAAGAAATATAGGTTTTTTTAAACTGTTGCTTGAACATGAACCTATCATTTATCAAAATTCAGGGGAATGTAGTGTTATTCCATCTCCAACTGTACCTGTGGAGAACGACACGTCTTCTATAGTCACGGATGTGACTTCTTACCCTAATAGGTTCATTACTACTTTTAATTTAAATTCTAGTTCTGTTGTAGCAATCATTTTGAAAAATTGGTATTTTATCTCTAATAGCCCTTTGGTAGACATTCTCGGACTTAAACCAGAGTTTGTATATAAAAGAGATAATAACATCAAGGACTTGCTACAGAAGCGTCCTTTTAACAATTCCCTTATTAGGGTATGTGGCTCTTTCCCATGTGGGTTTTGTAACCGGTGCAACTTCATTAAGCCAGGTAGTTCTTTTTCCATTAGACAAAGGAGATATGACATTAGATTTAAGATTACTTGTGACACTAAATCCATTGTCTATTTGGCCTTTTGTGTATGCTGCCCAGCTTTTTATGTAGGAAAGACCGACAGGAAGTTTAAAGAACGTATTTACCAACATTGTTATGCCATACGTAACAACATGAATGAGAACGCACTGGCTAAACATGTTGGTAAATTTCCAGGTCATAGTTTTCTATTTATGGGCATAGACCATCTTCCTGATACTATCAGGGGTGGTCCGACTTCCTTAATATTAGAAAATCATGAATTGCTGTGCAGCTAAAACTAGATGCATTCAACTTCCCTGGTCTTAATGAACATTGTAACATCGCACCAGTGCTTAAATATAAATCTTATTTGAGATAATATGACCATTTTGTGTTTTAGAACACAGTTATTGATGTAAAAATATATATACATATACACCTATTCCTATTTTAACTGTTCCCATGTTTAGTAACAGATTTAGTAAATAACCTCTTTTTATGATTTAGTAGAAGCAATTATTTTTATAGTGTGTGTATTATACACATTACTAATTAGGAATGTTTATTATTATGTACATAAAAGTTTTTTATATATTTGCATTTACATATGCAGTGGTTTTATATATAATTATCATAAACTTTTTGTGATATTAATGTCATATAATGTTCTTCAACATTTTTTGTTTTTATTCTTTGAAATCAGTTATGTGAACTGTTTTAATATTGATAGTGTGTTGTTATTTCTTGTTGCCTATTCCTTAAAGGAAGTGATGTAATGGAGCCAAGTTAATTTAAACTGCATTTTTTGGCGCCTTTTGTTATACCTTCCTCTGAAGAAGCTACCGATTGTGAGTAGCGAAAACGCGTTGTGTATTGTTTAATAAATCTGCGTTTAGGAAAGAAGAGCAGTGGGATTTCTACTTGTTGCAAAGCCTTTTTTCACTCTATGAACAAAAGGTATATGGGTGAGTTAGTCCACTTTATGGGCAAATATTGTGTGTAGACTTCACAGATAATAAACACCAGTACAAATAAAGTGTTAAGCAGCATTGTGTTTTCCTAAATAAATCTGTCTTAGTATTTTCAATAGGGCTGTATTCATTACATATTTGTTCTAAGTTGCTGTAGTCAATTGTTACAATATTTGTAGATGTCCCTTACACTCACAGCTTTTGGGTTCAACTCCCATGCCTGCCAACTAAGGCATGACAGCTGTCTTGTTTACTTCATGTATGCAAACATACCACTCAACTATCACAATTTTTTGTGGTGTAATTACAACTACCTAATCTGTCTGTTCCATGGTTACCAGATAAATCATTACTTGGAATGCAATATATTTTCAAATACATTTACAGAACACCTTGGTAGTTATGCAAGTCCACTTTATGTGAAACTGTTCTGTGTAGTTGTGTACCTGCATTTATTAGTGTTTGGCCCATACTGTCTCATGCTAACAGCTTGAGAGATATGTATATGCTACATCAGCTATAGAAAAATTGTATTCACTGTACTCACAACTGACAGTGCACACCTGTAGAAGTATGTGGTAGTACTCTGTGTAGTAATATTTCCTGTGAGGTAACTAATCATATGTTTTTCTCCCTCACCTCACCTCTTATATTCTTTAATTTATTATTGTTATTTATTATTATGATTGAATATTAACGTATTTTGTTAAACTGTTTTGTTGGACTTGCGGTTTAATTTGTTATGTTACTTAATGTTGTATTACACATAATATACCTTATTATGTATTTCAATTAATAAATCTTATGTTCCATTCTGTTAATACTAACATTGGTTTGGTTATTACTAACCTTAACTTATTGTTATAACTGCTTTACTACAGCATATCAAGATTGGCTGATTCCTCGTGATCCACCTATCTTGCATTCTCCGGCCAAGGCATCAGGTCCCAGCATGTCTGGAACCCAGCCTGGTGGTGCCTCCTCTGCTGCCTCTGTGCTACCTGTGGCATCGGGTAGTACTGCCCCATGGGACAGGAACGGTCCCACTCTGGGACTGTTGGTGGAGGGGGAGTTGTCATCAATGAGGAGCTGCCAGGTTTGGTGTGTGGGATCATCTACCAGAGGTTTGGATGATGCCTGCATTGGATAGAGAGCATACTGGCCACCTTGGTGGGGCAGGCACACCAAGTGCCCAGCCTCCACCACTGCCAGCCTTGGGGCAGTGAGAGAGCAGTGCTGGCAGTCCCATGGGTGGGGATGTGAGTCACACTGCTACCTTGTGGAAGGACATTGGACTGAGATTCCACATTTCACACACCACCCCTGTCTGCTACCTTGTCTGTCTTGTCTGTCTGCAAAAGCTTCCTCACTTACCCAACTTACCTCCCTCCACATGTACCTATGTCCCTTCCCCAACATTCTACTCTTACCGTAAAAAAAAAATGGGCACCTGTCCCTCCCAAAAAATATGATCCCATACATAGCTTGCCATTTTGCAGACATGTCCACTGAACACACATAATTTGGTCCAGTTGGCTTAACAACACAATTATGTGTTATCAGTCCTCTCTCTGGGGGTGAGAGTCCAAAGTTATCTACACAATCTGTTAAAGTGCACAGTTGTTGCTGTACAAGAAATGGATAGCTATGATTCTTTCCTACACCCTTCCTGCATATACCTACTTGCCTTTCCCTATATTTTTCTTCCCGCTTGCACCCCATTTTACCACTTTCCTATCTCCCCATTTTTCTTTTCTTTATATATTTTTAGTGCAATGCTGCATGACATAGCACATCATGCAGCTTTGCTAAGCTCAGCTAAATGGAGCTATATTGATATATGTGTTTTAAATTATAATAAACACGTACAAAATAAACACCTGCCCCCTATTTTGAGCACAAGACCATCACAACTGAAGACTACTGCATTACTCTGGCACACCACACAGCTGTTAATTAAAACAGGTAGTTTAAGCAAAACATAGCAATAGCAAGTTACACTCACTAAACATGTTTAAGCACAGCTGCGCATTGCAGGTTTCTCTGAAACTTGTTTAAAGAGTAATTGAAAAACTGGAAAACTGGGAGTGCACCTTGGAGTCTGGTGCAAGAGTACACCACTAGAAAGCCAAACACAAAATAATGGATGTAAGTGAGGTCTCAAATAGCAGGTAAATGTCCCCTTTTATCAGCAACATTTACAAATAAACCTGCTAAGACATTACTGGTAAAATACATGCCCAACCTGGACCATGGTGCAGAAACATATCCATATAAAGACATGCACATAATGATGGCTGTAAAAAAAGTATGCCACAGCCTGTATGTGTGTACTTATATCTTGCAAATGCATTTGTGGTAGCACTAACTCAGTAGCTCAGCATGTTAAATGCTTTGCAAGCAGTGCATTTTGCCACACACAGTCCTGGGTTCAAATCCAGTGGTGTGTAGGATGTAAATTACATTATTGTGAAGCCAGCAATTAATGACTGGGTCATGCACTCTTTATCCACTCAATGCATTTCAAATGAAATGTCTGCTTTTCACTGATGGAAGTCACAGGCTGGCAGATAGGAACACACTTCACATATCTCTATAGCAAAACTATAAGTGCATAAAGTGTCATGTCATGCATTAATATGGATTCACAGAAGATTTTAATTCAGGTAATGCAAATGAGGCCCACTAATATCAGAGTGCAGTATACAATCCTTTCAAACTCACAGTGCAGATTAGCACAGCTGCACAACTAACATACACATATGAAGCCCCTGCTTGTAACAAGGACTTGCAACATACACATTCCAAATGAGTACCAGACTATAACAGCAGCAGTGGGTATTCCCTTCTTGTGCAGTGATGCCCTGTGTGGTAAGTAGAGATCCCCTTCTCTCCCCAGCTCATCTGCAGAGGTACACTCCCAGTCTGCCAACCAGATTCTCATGTCCTCAGGCAAAGTGCTAAGGGCTTGTTCCCTCACCAAAAGATCTTCCAACCTTTCAAAAGTGGTGACCTGACACTCACTCACCCATCTATGCTTTGAAAATAAGTACTTAACTCAGCAATATAATCACATGCAGTTTCATCTGTCTTGTGTCTGCCCTCATAAAACTTTTTTTCTGTAAGCTTCAGATGTTAACTTAAAGCATTTTAGCAAACATTGTTTTACTTTATCATAGTTTAAACAAGCAATATCAAACAATTTAGAAACAGAAGTTACAACTTTACCATGAAATAAGGGGGTCAGGAACTGTACCCAGACCCCTTGGTCAACATTATACTAGTTACATACTCTTTCAAATATATGAATAAAACTATCAAAACTATCACCCTCTGTAAATTGTGGAAGAAATTTACTGACCTTTCTTGCTTCTGGGGTTTGGCTGTTCCTTTCCCCATTACCTCCATAACCCTGGTGAAGAAACAGCATCTCTCTCATGTTGATGCTGTTTCTCATTTCCTTCAGTCACCAAATGTTGCAGTCTCTCCGCTGATTCTAATTCCAAATGATTGGCCTCCAGTTCAAGTGTCTTTAACTCCAGACAGATTGTTAAGTCCTCTGCTAAGATCTGTAGAAGCTTCTGATAGTCATAAAGCAATGAAACACTTCCACTCTTCCTACAGGAGTTGATAAACAATTTTCTGGCACAGACATTTCATCTCTGACTGCACTCAGAACTGTAAAATACAATCTTTATGGTCTAAATTAAGTAATTTAATTTCACACTATTTTCAAAGTTAGCTGGATCTGCACTTGACCTCTTCTCTTCCAGTATCCTCTGTTACAATATTAATTTAAATAGTTATAATACAGTCTGACATGCAAGTATATTTCTTTTTCTGTCCAGCAGGACAAATTGATGGCACATTTTTAACACAAGCAGCTTTACAAATACATTTTTCAACACAATGATCTGTACAAATCAGATTAATATAAAAATGACATGTAATTCTTTACAAAACACCAGCTAGCTATACTGGCATATGTTACACATCCACTGCTCTACTTCTCCTGTCATAGCTTGCAATACCTCACATTGTCATAATAACAACATAATTTCACAGATCCACTGTCTTTGTGCATCAGTGATGCCTACAGTGTCTAGGCTGCAGATAAATGAACATTTCATAGTTTTCTATTATACTACTACAGTATTGCCTACTGCACCATTATGTGTCAGAATAAAAAAATATATATACCTTTTTAATTCATTACTTCTAATAAAGTAAACATTCTTAATACAGTCACATTTATCTACACCAAAAGGAATGCCTGTCCAACTGTTTACACCTATGTTATCAGTTATGTGTTGATAGCTGTTACTTCTTTACAATAAAATGTTTTGCATACACATGTTAGTGTTTTGATTGCTGCTTATAATGTATGGTTTGGCACACGTATGTTTGGCTGTCTTTTCAAGTGACTGATATGTTGTGCATAGCCTGTCTGTTCACAAAATGAATGGGTGCCTGCTGTGTAGGTCAGTATTTGCACTGTAGTTTACAAACTGTGTTCCATGCCCTTCGTTTTGACATTTGTATTGCATCTGCCTATAACACCTTATGTTTTTTTGTAAAACACAGTTATAGCCTAGGTGTACTGACACTTGTGCAGATAGACATTTCTTTGCAACAGTTTGTAAACCGCATGCCCTGCAGTTCAGCATTGATATTGCATCTGCCCACAACCTTAGATGTTTTTGTTATACCACAGTTGTAGCCTAGGTTTACTGACACTATTGCATATACACATTTCTTTGCAACAGTTCATAATCTGCAGGCATCATCAGGATGCAGTGGCGGATCCAGGAATTTGCAAAGGGGGGGGGTGCAATCTGGTTAGTTGACTACTAGCATGGAAGCGGGAAAGTGGGATACTGGGTTTTGTGGTTGTGAAAAGATCACCATAAGAGGCTTTGACATCATGTGTGGAAAGCCATCAATTTACATTCATTTGCACATGATTTTGGTGTGGATTTGGTAGTACAAACATATTCCTGTGCAGCACACAGCACATGTACAGATAGCACAAGTAGTTTCAATGCATGCCTGGAAAAGATGATTGGTTGCCCATACCATGTCACATTCTTCTTCCATGTCATAGTGGGCATATGCACTGTTATAAACTTGGAAAGAAACCCTTAAAGGTGGAAATGGCTACAGCAAAATCTATCTTATTGTTATGCAACATAAAATGTATACCCCAGGCACAAATGTCTGAATAAATTAGCAAAAGGTTCATTTAGTGGATGTACCAGATAACTAAACTCATAATTAATGGGAAGGACCTATTCATCCCTATTCCTATATATTGCACTCTGAGGATCTAGAAGAACTGTATGGGAGGTAAGTGTGCACTCCTGGAGAATCACAATAATAAAACCACAAAAGATCCCTTTCAAGATCTAAAGTCATTGTTTTCAATGTGGGTCTCTGCAGGGTCAATGTAGTGTGTTAACAGTGTTCTGAGTTCCCTAGAAGTTTTAACGTTCATTTCAATGGAACACTTCCCACAGTCATGTAGCAGCATTTGTTAACTACTACCATGTACTTTATTACCTGATAAAATATAATTTGAATGCTATTGGCTATAGTATATGTGATGAAATCAAAGACACTGTCCTGAACAAGGAAGAAGTGCATCTGAAAAAAAAAGACATTAGGCAAATGTCAATATTTAAATGAAAATTCACACAACCCAGCAGGAGTTTGCAGTACTGAGCAAATTATGACATATTGTACATGATATACACTGTAGCAGAGGTGTCACTTACTAACACTAATATTAACTCAAAAGACTGTTCAGTTCCTCTAATATCCCTATTACTGTCTGTTTTTTTCTGACAATGACTTTCAACACTACACTTCTACCTCTGTAGGTGTCTATGCCAGAGCTGAATAAATTAAATAAAATAAACAATGTTAAAATTACAGAAGTTCTCTCTTGGATAAAAAAGAAATAAAATATGCACAAAGCAATGAGCCAGTGACTACTGCATTTGAGGTATGCAATGCTCAATAATCCTGCTGGTAAAATCTGAAATAAGACAAACTACAACATGGTTTTAATCATTTTAGTTTTACCCTGTACCCCAACATTGAAAGAACTAAACAGACCGCACTTGTGGGTAAATACTAGCATTATCCACACATTCTTCTGTGTGTGTTTTATTACACAATAGCTTTTTTCTGCGATCAATGTTTTAGTAGTCTATTTTATTTATTTATTTTTTTCTCCAATCAAAAAGTATGTCCTTCTCATAATCCCACCAATTTGTAAAAGTTTACAGTGGCATAATAAAAAATGTAAAGTCTGAACATAAATATTAAAATAAATTGCTACAACTCTCCCTTTCAGAGACAAACAGTTTCACGTGCTACTTGACTTGATATGGTTTCAGAGATGTTGTTTTTCATTTAATCTAATAATGAACACTGGACTTTTCAAAACAGCAGATCCAATATAGTTAAAGATGTGCTTATATGACCAGGAAGATTTGTCTGTTGCTCTGCAACCACCTGCAGCAGTGGTGCAACAAACTGGTATAGGGGCAGGGCTATAACAAAATTATTAATTTTGCAACTAACCAGCCCAACAAAACTTAACACTACAAAGCCCTCCATCGACTTGGCTTGCTTGAACTTCCTAATAAGTGTCCTCCTCCCAGATAAAAGGGCATATAACACCCCTACGTAATGGAAAAATGTCCATTAGTAGGTAACTTGTACAATGGTATACACCAAGAAACATTTGGGTAAAAAAAAAAATCGGGCCTGGCACACACATTGTACAACTCTTACAGAGATTTCTTATATTTCACATACTATCTAGCTGGAAGTTGTGGCTCTGTTTTTTCAGTTAATGCTTGTTAGAATTCTTGAATAGCCAGTGATAAGTGGGGGTAGTTCACTTCATTGTTATTCGGTTTCTGCCTTATATAAGTGGTACATTTTGGATTATTTTCTGCTTAAACTCTGAGCTTTGGCCAGCTAAGACCTACATGAAATCAAACCAACTGGACGTATAAGGCAATTTAAGTAAATCTTTATCTGCACTTTTTTTCAAATAACACAGCATTTAAATTGATTTATTTTTGTTGCATTGAATACTATCTAGCTGGAAGTTGTGACTCTGTTTTTTCAGTTAGTTCCACACCCACCGTCCCTGCTTTTGTTTTGGTGCTAATCTTGGTGGCTTTGAAACTGCCTGCCCCTCTTGTAAATTTGCATTTGGATACTCCTCCTGGTTCCATCTCATTTGCTCACTCAAAAAAAAAAAATTGCACTTTTTTCATCTGCTTTTACTGTATTTGTGTTTCTTCCTACTTTATTTTGTTTTTTAGTCATCTTAAAAGTACTCAATTGTATTTATTATTGCTTGGTGTAACTATCATTCTAAGCCTTTTGGTATAAGCACCTGGGCTTCAGACCAGTTGTTTTACATTAAGAAAGTTTGTGGCCTGCACTGTTGTGGCAGGACAGGTAGCTTACATCCTTCTAAGTTGGGAACTGATGACTGAAGGCTCAGTGTCTGTTATTCTAAAAGTGTATTAGTTCTGGTTTAAGCAATTAGGCTTCAGGCCAGTTATTTTACATTAAGAAGGTTCGTGTTATGCACTCTTGTGGGAGGAGAGGCTGGACTCTGCCCTTCTGAGCTGAGAATTTCTGGTTAAAGGCTTATAGTGCCTTCATATTTGAACTGTTTCTTACTGAAATTGGTGTGCCTTGTTTGCTGTAGTATAGACTAGATCCAGGCCTGCTGAATCCAGCTTTGTTTGCATAACTTGAGCACTAATCCAGGCCTTCTTAAAAGTATTCAATTGTATTTATTACTGTTTGGTAGTAATCTGATTAAAGTGTAGCTCTTCAGACAAGTTGTTTTACATTAAGAAGGTTTGTGGTCTGCACTGTTGTGACAGGACAGGTAGCTTAAATCCTTCTAAGCTGGGAACTGCTGATTGAAGGCTCAGTGTCTGTTATTCTAAAAGTGTATTAGTTCTGGTTTAAGCACTTTGGCTTCAGGCCAGTTTTTTTACATTAAGAAGGTTTGTGGTCTGCACTCTTGTGGGAGGAGAGGCTGGACTCTGCCTTTCTGAGCTGGGAATTTCTGGTTAAAGGCTTATAGTGCCTGCATATTTGAACTGTTTCTTACTGAAATTGGTGTGCCTTGTTCGCTGTAGCATAGATTAGATCCAGGCCTGCTGAATCTGGCTTTCTTTGCATAACGTGAGCACTAATCCTGGCCTTCTTAAAAGTATTGAATTGTAATTATTACTGCTTGGTACAAATCTGATTAAAGTGTAGCTATCATTCTAAGCCTTTTGGCTTAAGTACTTGGGCTTTAGACCAGTTGTTTTACATTAAGAAGGTTTGTGGTCTGCACTGTTGTGGCAGGACAGGTAGCTTGCATCCTTCTAAGTTGGGAACTGCTGATTGAGGACTCAGTGACTGTTATTCTAAAAGTGTATTAGTTCTGGTTTAAGCACATGGGCTTCAGGCCAGTTATTTTACATTAAGAAGGTTCGTAGTCTGCACTCTTGTAGGAGGAGAGGCTGGACTCTGCCCTTCTGAGCTGGGAATTTCTGGTTAAAGGCTTATAGTGCCTGCATATTTGAACTGTTTCTTACTGAAATTGGTGTGCCTTGTTTGCTGTAGCATAGACTAGATACAGGCCTGCTGAATCTAGCTTTGTTTGTATATACTGATCACTAATCCAGGACTTCTTTTTTGGAGAAGGTTCCCCTGCACCCCAGTGGCAGGAGTGTGCAGTTAGAACTTGTCTGATTGAAGACTACAGGAACAGGGCTCAGTTTTGAGATTTTTTGCTGGTTAATTGGGTAATTTGTTTAAAAGCCTTTTCTGATTGCTTGTAGTCATCTAAAGCTGTTTTAAGTGTATTTTTACTGTTTGTAGTTGTTTAAAGCTGTTTTAAGTGTATTTTTTTACTGTTTTTGCCTTATATTTTCAAAAAAAAATTTTCCTTGTTTCCCACCTTTCTAAGCTAGTATAGTCCAGTTTTCAGGCTAGTGCTGAATTCAGGGCTGTGTTACAATTTTTTACTTGGATAGAGAGAGGTTTCTCTGTTCATCTGTGAGAGAGGGAGCTTTGAGCAGCCATCTGTCCCTGGAGGAGTGGTTCCTAGTTTATAGGCTATTTTGGGCTCATTTCTATCTCTTTCATTTCCCTGCTGTAAAAAACGCATTTGCATGGTTTTGCACATCCAGGCAGTACCGGGTAGCTAGGGCTAAATATATCCTGGCTCCACCAAGTCTCCTCTTCAGTTTTTCCCTTGAAAGTAGTCTAACTCTCAACCTAAGCACTTAAAAAGCATCCTACAGTCCAGCACTTGCTCAGACATAATAGCAAGCACTAATATACCCTGACACTTGATTGCCCAGCAGGGCAAGGCTCATTATTCATCCCTCACCAACCAAGCGACTAAGCAGCTCACGCTACTATTCAGGCATGACCAAAGGGCAATTTCAGGTATAGTCTCCAGTCCAGCTGGTGAACCTGGGTATCCTGAGGCAATGTTACAACTGCCTCATGTACACAAACAACCCTCTTCTCCTACCACAAAACATTAACACATGTGAAAGATGCAATTATATAGCTAAATTGGAGGCTAAGCTCCCTCCACCCAAGACTAGAACAGGCAGTCATGAGGAGAAAGTTAACACTTGCACCACACTTCCAGCCTCACATAGACATATATATATATATATATATATATATATATATATATATATATATATATATATATATATATATGTATATATAAAACTCTATAGTCAGGGACACTGACGTCCCACTCACTAGTCGGGAGCCAGAATCTGCCACATAACACAAGCACTCAGGTCACTCCAGAACAAGTACAAATATGACTCTGTCATTGTTCATGTTGGTGTGAATGACCTGAGACATACCTCCCTGGACTACATGAAAAGAGACATGGAAGAGCTCTCTGATCATGTAGCCCAGGAAGGTATGACCCTGACCCTGAGTGGCATCCTGCCTTCACCAAGAATGATACCGCAGTATAAAGAAAAAAATGATCAATTTCAACAATTGGTTAAGCTTCTGGTGTCATTCAAAGGGGACCCAGTGTCTGTCAGCCTAGGACGACATGCTCGACAGGCCTCCTTGCTTCACAACAGACAGCTTGAACCTGTCACCCATAGGCTTTTGAATACTGGCCAAGGCTCTTGCTGCCCCCATAGTGCCTTTTTTAGGCAAGGCTCAAAAGTCAAACCCACCTCTGTAAACAGCACAAATAAAAAAATGAGGGTTATGCTACTCAACACCAGGAGTTTAAATTTCAAAATGCATGCGCTCAAAGCAGTCCTCAGTATGGAGAACGCTGACATCTGTGCAGTAACTGAAACCTGGTTCAAGGTTCCACAGAGCACCCCAGCACTACTGGCTACAACTCATACCACACATTCCGGCCACAGAACATGGACCGAAACACAAAAGGAGGGGGTGTATTCATATTAATCAAGGATACCTACACCTCCAGGTTAGTGGTGCAGCATGATACCTCCCAGATCATCCATGTGCAATTAACATCAGGCAAATCTGCAGTGCAAATTGTGGCCTGTTACAGATCACCCTCCATGACCCAGGACCACCTTTCCGCCTTTCTGGAGACACTGGAAAATATTAAGTTCCTACCAAACACCCTGATATTGGGCAATTTTAATTACCCTACTGTTAACTGGGAAAACTACTCAAGTACAAACTCCCAGGTCCAGTGCTTCCTGGAATTTATAAACTCAAATGCCCTGGATTAGCTGGTAAACTCCCCTACCAGAGGTGAAAACATATTGGACCTGGTCATCACCAACATGGGCGACAGGTGTTTCATACCAGAGGTCAACCCGCCACTGGTTAGATCAGACCATAAACTAATCACTCTGGATGTCCACACCACACCACCACCACCTCCATACAAGGAAACCACAGAGAAAAACTTTTCTATAGCAAACTTCACCTTACTTAAGACAGAGGTGGTAAGTTTCACAACCCCCACGCTAAAGGATAACAGTGTCCAAGATGCAGAAACCTTTACAAATGCACTCTATGAGCACCTACAAGGATGCATGGATTGTGCCATCCCTAGCAAAACCAAGACTCACTCCTCTAAGAGAAGGAAACTAGTCTGGTGGACCCCTGCCATAAACAGGCTATACAATAGAAGGAAGAAACTAGTTCAGAAAAAAAGCAAACCCAAAGAAGGAAAGACATGACTGATCAGTATCAGTAAGAAACTAAGGTCCCGCATAAAATCCTCCAAGGCTAACTTCAAAAGAAAAATAGCCAAGGATTCAAAAGTTAACCACAAAGCCTTCTTTAACTATGTCACGAATCTAAGTGGCAACTCACAGATATGCTCTGTGCTAGTGCAAAATAGCACAAAATATACTGAACCCACTGATATTGCCAACAGCCTGGCAGATAGATTCAGTGCAAACTTCACCCCCCTCTCACCCCCAAAAAAGGCCCACAACAATACCGGAAAAGTGTAGTGTCCCGGAAATCACAGATGCACAGGTGAAAACAGCCCTTTCAAAAGCCAAAAGCACAGCATCAATGGGGCCAGATGGTTTCCCAGGCTGCGTCTTGCACGAACTACAGAACAAACTAACCCCCCACCTAAAAACACTGTTCAACCTCAGCCTCTCCACAGGCTATGTGCCCATAGAATGGTGCACAGCAATGGTTATTCCACTCCACAAAGGATGGGCCACAACTGACCCTGGTAACTATCGCCCCATAAGCCTGACTAGCTTGGTCTGCAAGGCTATGGAGTGCATCATCATGGAACTCATTAACAAACACATTGAAAACCTCCAAGCACTTGACCCGACTCAGTTTGGCTTTGTCAAGGGCAAGGGCAAATCATGCCTACTAAACCTGGTTGACTTCTTCAAGACAGTCGCCAAAGCCATAGATGAGGGGAAGGTAGTTCACACAGCCTACCTTGACCTGGCCAAGGCTTTTGACACCATTCCCCACTCAGGAATTATAGAAAAATTCACCAGCCTGAACATAAACCCCTACATCATGAGATAGGTTGCCAACTGGCTTACAGAGAGAACTCACATGGTAAGAATAGTGAGCTCCAGGTCCGACTCTAAACCAGTCACAAGTGGTGTCCCACAAGGATCAGTCCTGGGACCCCTACTGTTTGGCATATACTTCTCAGAAGTGCAGGCAAACACAGGAGGATTATGGCTAACCAAATTCGCTGATGACTGCAAACTGGGAGCCATAATTGGCTCTCCGGCTGACACAGACATTCTCCAAAAGGGCCTTACTGAGACAGACACCTGGTGTCAAAGTCATGGTCTCAAACTAAATGCTTTAAAATGCATAGTCATCCCATTTGGGAAAAACAAAACACCCATGAATTACCACATAGGTGGCAGCCCCCTTAATACAGAAGAGGTAATAAGAGATCTGGGGACCCAGGTAGATAGTAATCTCTCCTTTGACAATCATATTGTCAAAGTAGTTAGGAAATCCTTCTATGTAACCCATCTAATTACTAAAGGGTTCGCATCTAGAAATAAAGAGGTTACAGTGCCCCTCTATTCGTCACTCATCAGACCCATCATAGAGTGCAATGCCCCGTTTGGGATGTACCTCACAAGACACTTCCAACAGCTGGAAAGACCACAAAAGTACCTCACCAAGAGGATTACTGGCCTCAAACATATGCCCGAGTGGAAAAACTCCAACTGTACTCAGTGGCATATCGCTTACTCAGAGGTGATCTCTGCCTGACTTACAAAGCCATGTCCAACTCAGAATTGATGGATATGCTCCACCTAAATAAATCCAAGTCACTGCGAGCCACTCGCTCTAGTGAGCTAAACCTCACCACAACAATGAATAGAACATGCTGGAGGGATATATTCCTGTCACAGAGACTCCCCATGCTTTGGAACAAAATTCCTAACTACATTAGGCAGAGCCCCTCACTAACACTCTTCAAGAGAAACCTTGACGAGTGGATGGGTAACAGAAAATACACCCCTGGGATCACTTCATTGGCTCTTCTTGACAGAGGATCAGTTAATTAATCAATGGGGTGGCAAAAGCTGGCACATTCTGGCTAGGCTTATAAATGCCCTTGGGCAGATAGCCTAGTACCTACCTATGAACCTATGAACATAGCTAGACTCTGGAATTGCAACCCAGTCTCACATCAACAATCCCAGAGTACTTAAATAGTTACAAAAATACTTAAGCATTTGCTTTTAGCATCAGCAATTTAGGTTGGGCATCTACTACACTTTTCTACTTCCTTACGCAAAGATGTGTTCACCATAAATAGCAAAATATAGATTTGAACACTTAAACTTAAAACTGTTACCCTAGATCAGTTGTCCTGATAGCATAGTAATACTTCTATATCCTTCTCTTTGGCATCCTGGTAGCTTCACTGATCTAAAATGCTGAGCATTTTTCCCAGAAAGCCACACAGATCACATTACTTCATTTACACTAAAATACATCCAGAGCTAAATACAATTCGCGTCTTAAAGATCCACTTTAGGCATGCTGGAATATATAATGATTGTAATTGCCGTCCATGTATTCTCATCTCTCTTTTAGTTACTATTCCTGCTTTTTTATAACTCCCATTTACATAATCTTTTAATGATCTCCTTTTGTATATATAAATTCTGGCAAATAGCCTAAAAACTGCTAAAAATGCTATAAACAAATGCTTAAGTCCTCCCACTTTTTAAAAGGAATCTAAAACTATTTCTCAATAACCACTGGTTATGCTTCTGTACCAACCTTGACTAACTTTTATCCTTGACTCTCTTTTTCAGCCTACATCCACTACAATTCTCCCTATAATGCCTCTATATACTATGTTCTGCATATAAATCCATGTTTACATATATATATTATTGTTCTTGTCCACTTTGAGTAGTACAATTATGCACATCTTCTGAAAAAAAAAAAAAATTAGTTTTTTTAGTTTTAACTCATTTTTGTAACAATGGCTGTTTTTTACTTTTTAAGCTTTATTAATTTTTTGCCTGTTTTCCTGGAGCTTTTCTCCCCTGGCCTCTACTGAAAATGGACATGTATCCAGTTAGACTAGCCCGGTCAACAAATGTAAAATAAATAAATAAATAAAATAAAAATTTCTTAATGCTTCTGATGGATTTGGGAAGGCGCTAAGCATTTTCAAATGATCAGAAATAATATTTTAATGCCATCACTATCCAAAGGGTTCTACAATTTCAAGGATCTTCTACTATTATTCTTAATGGTGATCTCTTTGTTCATGGTACCCTAATTCTATAAATAACTCTTATATTTACTCTTTCTGTATTGAAACACTCCCTTAATCAATAAGGTTACTAAGAACTTCAGCTAGGAAGTTCACAGGATGGTTGCATGTGTTACTTTATACTTAAAAGATGTTCTTATGATTAATTAGTTTGATTCAGTATTATTTACAATGGATAGAAGTTAGAAAATTTCTTAAGACTAAATGTATGACAGATCCTTTCAGTGTGGAACATGGACATTTTTCAGACATGAAATGAGGAATATTCCTTGTAATGGGGTACACTTGAGAGGTATGACCCTAAAGACTAGAATAAGGCAAGGTGCTGTACAGTACTCTTGCTGTGATATGCATTTCAGTAATAAAACATCTGTGTCCATTGTGATGTGCTACAACAGCAAGAGACCTCTCACACTAATGGTTTTCTTGAAATAGCATCAGAAATGCCTAAGGTTAGTACAGTAAACTCTCAGTTAACTGGCACTCATGGGGATTGGTAGATGTCGGATAACTGTAGTTTCTGGTTGCTTGAGAGTTACTATTAAAAAGAGGCCTAATACTGTACCCTATACTATACCATACCTACCATAAACACTGTATGGATTTGATTTTAATATTGAAATACAGTAATTAAAAGCCTGGCTGGAATAATATTATTTTAAATGTATGTTTCTGCTAGAAAGCATAGCATGTGGAACAGTTTTCAATGGCACGCTGAGTGGATTGGAATTGAATTAACTGAACTGAGAGAGAGTGAGTGAATGCATGCATGACAGCAGAAGAGACTGTGTGTGTCAGAGATCAGCGAGAGAAGGAGTGAGTGAATGCATGTATGAAAGCAGAAGCGACTGTGTGTGAGACATCAGAGAGAAGTACGAAAGCTGAATAGAGTGTGTGTGAGAGATCGGAGAGAGAAAGAGTGAGCGAATGCATGTATGAAAGCTGAAGTGTCTGTGTGTGTGAAAGATTGGAGAGAGAATGTGCAATCTAATGCAAACTGAGTGAGTGTGTAGCAAGTGTTGCCATTTTAACTATTTGACTTGTTTGGATTGACTTGTTCTCAGGTTGGGGAGAAAGGGAATTTATTCCTATCTTCCTTTTTAAAACTCAAGCTTTAAAAACATAAAGTATGTTTCTGGCGGGGGGGGGGGGGGGGGGGCAGAAAGTGCAACACATGAAAACTGAATTGTTCATACTGTTCTGTCTTTCTTCAGTTTTTTTTGCTGGTTCCTTGAGTTCCAGTTAACTGAGAGTTTACTGTAATCAGTCCTGCTAGTGAGAAGGATAGACAGTGTCCTTTAGCTACATACTTTTATTTCCAGGTACAAGCTGCATGCCTGTCTCTAACACTTACAGACAAACATGCACTATATTGTGTAACTGACTACCACTTCCCCCCACTAGGTTAGTGCAGCATTGGGCGTTTGGTCCGTGATTGGCAGGTATTCCTTCCGTGATTGACATTGGGTGCAGGTGGGGCAATGTGGCTAGTTATTAACAGTTCTTATACCATACAACATACCTCTCAACTGTCCCTAATTTTGACACAAATTTTAGCTCAGTCCCTCTTAATCTCTCCTAAAACTGGTCACTTTTGGAGATGTGGTGGTGGGTTATACTTAATAAATAATGACAGTATAATTAGAGTTATGAACTTCTTCTACTTCAGAAACTGTATATTAATTCACATTAAGTTATTCTTTTAACATCTCATGTTAACAGTATTAATGTTTTAAAAAGTATCCCTGATTATCCATGATTATTTTTGGATTTGTCCCTGTTTGTCTTACAATTTGTCCCCATTTAGTTGAGAGTTATGCCCTAGGAACTATGGAAAATTTATTTATTTAATTTTACATTTGTTGACCGGGATAGTCCAACTGGATGCATGTCCATTTTCAGTGGAGGCCCGGGGAGAAAAGCTCCAAGGGTAAGCAGATACAGCATTACATAATACCAGCATTACATATTACAAGCAGACTATTTACAGAGATTACATAAGTAAGCAAGTTAAACAAGTTCCCAGGTTAGAGTTAATCCCGAGTGTAAGTCAGGATTAAAATTAAATTACACAGTAAGCTGGTTAACAGATTTTTTACACATTCTAGAGAGAGTTAGCCAGGCTTGATACATTGACATAGCCAGTTAAGTGACAAATGTTGTTTGAGTCTAGTTTTAAACTGACCTAAGGTGGAAAGTAAGGTAATATCAGATGGAAGAGAGTTCCAGGATCTACTTACAGAGTTTGCAAAGAGAGAGTTACCGGCTGTGTTATTAATTTTGCTAGTCTGAATTAGTAGTTTGTTAGAGGATCGAAGCGGTCTAGGATTGTTATAGGGGGTGATAATATTTTTACGTGCAGGAGTATTGTCCAGATTACAGAGGATTTTATAGGCCATAATCAGTTGGATTAGGCTGGGTAGTTCAAGCCACCCAAATTGATTTAGATTGATGCAATGATGTGTCCTAAAAGGCAGCCCAGTGGCAAACCTGGCAATGTGGTTGCGGCAAATTGAGAGTTTGTTAAGGACAATCTTGTTTAAATTCGAGAGTAGAGGGGATGCATACAGAAGGGTTGAAAGAAGGTGAGAGCAAACTATGGCAATTTTAGCTGGAGGGGTTAGGAAGGCTTTTATTCTGTAAAGTGACCCTAGTTTTTTTATTGATGGTTTTGATAGTTTGGTTAACATGTAGGTCGAATTTTAGATTATTATCTATGATGACACCTAAT
The DNA here is from genome assembly GCF_019279795.1 of Protopterus annectens. Classification (NCBI taxonomy): domain Eukaryota; kingdom Metazoa; phylum Chordata; order Ceratodontiformes; family Protopteridae; genus Protopterus; species Protopterus annectens. The sequence goes on along the minus strand of NC_056726.1, from coordinate 93,002,260 downwards.
AGTTTTGTAGAGAGGTCAAGGGAGATTATTGTGCCATCATTTGAATTTATGGTAAAGGTGAAAGCGGTAGACCTACGTGTTGGTGAAAATAACAGCATTTTAGTTTTTTTGGTATTTAGGATCAGACGACGTTCAGAAAGCCAGTTTTCTATTGTATTAAAGGTGGTCTGGGTGGCTGACCATAACTCTATTGGAGATGTGGCCGAGCAAATCAGAGTAGAGTCATCAGCATATTGGATACAGCTGACTTTTGGGATGACAGTATAAAGGTCGTTAATGAAGATGGAGAATAGCAAGGGCCCTAATATAGAGCCTTGTGGTACTCCAAGGGTGTTAGCTAGAAGGTTAGAGAGTTTGTTCTGCCAGATATCTTTTAGTGTAGATATATTGTTACCTGGAGGAATGTACATACAGATGATATTAATGTATTTATTTTTATTAAGTTGCAATTTGGTGGCAAGAATCTCCGAGTTATTAATCTGTGGTGGTTGTATTACATCTATGGTGGCATTCAACTCAGATTTATAGAGTACAGCTACCCCACCCCACTTCCTCGAAGCACGATCCAGCCTGTGTATCTTGTACCCAGGTGGTAACACTTCATTGTCTGTAGTGTTAGGTTTTAACCAGGTGAATGTGAATGAATATGAAAACAATAAACAAATACCATATCTATTACTTATGAAGCCATTTCTTATTAAAACATATAGAACTACAAAAAATGAGTAAAATGAACACTCCTGTCATTAAAAGTAAAGCAAAGCTTATGTAGTACACAGACGTGAACACATGCAGAGGTTGAAGGTCAGCCAAAAGAAGGTGACAGCTTGTAATTTATTTATTGTATTTAGTTAGCATTTGGTAACCAGGAAAATCCAACTGGGTCAGAAACTCGGAGGCCCATGGATAAAAGCTCCATTACTGCAAAAATTCTCCATTAAAAAGCTTGCCTCTCAACTGTCCCTGATTTTTGGGGACGTCCCTGAATTTGACTCAAATCTTAGCTCTGTCCCTTTTCATCCCTCCTAAAACGGATGACTTTTGCAGGAAAGGTAGTGAACTGCACTTAATAAATACTGACAATAAATAAGGGTGTATACTCTTTTAACATCAAATGATATACATTACTTCACCTTCCCTTATTCTGGCAATGTCTCACATAAATAGTACTAACAATTTAAAATTGTCCTTGATTGTCTCTGATATACACTGGCTATGTCCCTGATTCTGTTGACATTTGTCCCTGTTTGGTTGAGAGCTATGTTAAAAAGTACAAAATGAACAGTCACTGCAGGTAACACTCTAACGCTGGTACAGGTCAATCACACATATACAACTTTCCCTGCACAAAATGGGGCGCACCAGAACAAATTCTGCTCCACAGAAACTTTAACACTTTATTAAAATAAGTACTGGTAATGTTATAAAATCAAATGTCTTTGTTATGGTTCAGCTTATTTACCTAGTCTTTGTTTCAGAATCATCTTTTATTGACTGTGTTTCATTAGTCTACATAACAGCTTGCATGGCTCTTGGCTTGTCCCCAGTATAGTATCTACCCACTTCCACTTCTATTAATTGTAGTCCACGGATGACAAACTCGGAAACGTAAAACACCATATTCGGATTTCTAAAGTTTTTTTTTTAACAGCTGAAATCTTAAGGATATAGATATAAAATAAGTTTTTTAATCTAACTCAAAATTCTGTTTGAACTTCTCCCGACCTCAAGGAAAGATTGTCCTTTCTGAGAAAAAGTCAGACTTAAATAGATGGGGATGGGCTAGTACTTGCTGATCAACTTCATGGAGAAACAACAGAGCTGGCACCGGTTATATACAGGAACCAATTCCCCCCAGAAGCAGTTTATTTGAATAACATGGTTTAAATTCAGTAGACTTTCAAGCTGGCATATGGTAAGGAGATATTTTACAAGGTTTGTACATTCACTTAAAACAGTAGCTCTCACCAATCAGGGACAAATCCAGAAATACTGAAGGACACTTTACACTGACAGTAGGAGAATAGGAAATAATATACATTTTTTTTCTCAAGTGAAAGTGTAATTTACCACCATTTCTGCAAAAGTCACCAGTCAGGAGGGACAAAGTTAAATCTGAATCAAAATTAGGGACAGCTGATTGATGATGTAACCCCTGGATAAACATATGCTAATATCTATTTAGCGAGTGACTACACAATTAAAACTGAGCGAAAATGCATATAAAATGAAGTAATGGGACAGCTAAAGACCAAGTACATTTGACTTTAATTCTGTGCTTTCCGCTTAGCATATCAATTACAGTACTGTAAGTTTCAGGTCACCAAACTCTTAAAAGTCCCTTTTACACTGTGATGCACTCACCAAAATAAGCATGGAGGCACTCGCAAATTAAATCCACATATGTACATACATACACACTTTTTATAGAGAAAGAGTAGAAAAAAAACATGAGGAAGGAAAAATTAAGACAACTACAATAACTTCTCTCCTCCATCTTTCATTACCTATTGCACTCCAGTTAGGGAAAACGCACGAAACACTGTGCAGCATTATTGACGATGTCAAAAAAAAAAATTATAGCAGCATTAATAGCTCTATGGGGTTGCCAAGCAGCCTAAAAAACACATTGGGTGGGGAGGTAGCAAGTCTCTAAAGTTGTACACAACATGAACATTCGCACCTTTTGTAACACAAGCAGAAAGACCCAATTTGAAAGTCCGTACCAGTAGAAATAATATCTGTTCAAAGACAAAGCTTTTTTCTAAAGCTAAATGCTATTTTACTACACCAGTGGAAAAGAAGCAGCTACAATAATTCCACTTAAAGTGTGTACCCTCTATAGAACAAAGTATAATGTCCATCTCAACCACAGAACAAAACATCTTTTTTGAGAATTTGTTTTTCATATAAAATAAACAATATTACTGCATTTTAAAGTCCAAGTTAAACCACAACTAGAAGACTCTGCATAATTTATGCTGTAAGCATGCCAAACAAAGCAGTCTCTCAACTGTACCGCTTCATTGGCTCCTTGAAAATTGGTTCAATAAAGGAAAAGAATTAGCAAATAATTACCTCAGTGCAGATCACTCCCTCACACTGGACAAGCAGTTTCAAACTCGTTTATCCAACTGATCTTATTTTAAAATTAAACTGTCTTATGTCTTATCACAAGGTTAACCAAGCGTTTACTCACAACGATATCACAGCTGTCACCAATGTGCCTAAATTACAACGGAGATGCAGTTGGAGGATCGTTTAAAAAAAAAAAAAAAACATCTGACTGCAACCTCCAATCGCATCTCTGATGTATTAATTAGGCACATTAGTGACAGGATTCTTTGGGAAGAAAAGATGCACGTACTGATTAAAAAAAAAAAGCAAGTTTAAAAAGGGGCCGGCACTCGCCACTGCGCCCATGCCTAAATCCACCACTGGGATGTTTGCATTTTGCAGGCTACTGATTGTTACTAATTGTAGGTAGGTAATGCATACAGTTGTAAACATACAGTACTGTTAGTACAACAGTTAGCACATTCTCATATGTCACAGGCTGTGGTGATCAAACATATAAAATATTTGTTAATGTTGTCTTCATTGTATTGATGTGTGCTCTGCCAAGTCTTATGTTGCCTGACTCAAATGTTTGTCATATGGCTTGCGTAGTTTCCACAAATTTATCATATCACTTTCTCCTCATTTTAACAATAGCACTTGATGGCTGTTCATATGAATCATATGAATCATTACATTCAGAAAGTAGAATCTCTAGATTTCTACATTCATAGATTTTTACAAGGCATGTGTGATGCCAGGATCTGCTACAAAATACACGCACTCAAGTCTCTCAACAGCAGGCACTGTTATGACTGTCATAGTCCATGTTGGTGTAAACGACTTGAGACATACCTCACTGGACTACATGAAAAGAAACATGACTGAGCTCTTAGATTATGCATCTCAGGCAAATATGTCCCTAACCTTAAGCAGCATTTTACCACTGCCTAGGATGATACCTCAATACAATCAAAAAATGATTGATTCAACAATTGACTTAGTTTCTGATGTCATTTAAAGGGGATCCAATATCTATTAGCCTGGGGTAACATGGCTGACAGACCTTGACGCTTTGCCAGAGATGGTCTTTGACTGTCACCCCTGGGATTTTGGTTACTGGCTAAGGTTTTTGTCATCCCCATAGTGCCTTTTTTAGGCAATGTCACAAGAACAAAATTCCCAATGTAAAAATACTGGGTCTATATTAGAACACCGAACGTTCAAAATTTCGAGTGTTTTAATATAGACCTGTTTTCAGCGAATGCTGAAAATATCGAAGAAACATAAAAACAAATTTTTTCCTAGGGAAAGAACTCGGTTGTCCGTTTCTGTTGCTTCAGTATTTTCAGCACTGTGGTGGAAAGTTATGGGTCGGGTTCAGGTAAGTGCGCGATTGTGTGGACGTGAGGGTTAGGGCGGGTTAGGTGAGTTAGGGTTAGGGCATTGGTCAGGTAAGTGTTCAATTGTGTGTATGCGAGGGTTAGGGCGGGGTAGGTGAGTTAGGGTTAGGGACCGGGTGAGGTGACTGTGCAATAGTGATGGACCTTAGTGTTAGGGTTTGGGTTAAGGTAAGTGGATTGTTAGTGGTGTATGTATAGTTTAGTGTAGGGTTAGGTGTAAGAGTTTAGGTGTATGTGTGTGGATTGCTGTTTGTTTGGTGTGCTTGTGTTGCATGTATGTGTTTTGGAACAGCAATTTTTTTCACTACACTGTTCTGAATGTTCGATGTTTTCAGTTTTTGATTCATAGGGTTCGATATTAGAACACTCGAAATTTTGAATGTTTGGTGGTCTAATATAGACTCAAAATACCCACTAAAAACAATCTCAAGGTTATGCTGTTAAATGCTTGGAGCATACCTCTCAACTGTACCGAATCTTTGATTATTACTGATTTTTGATTATTACTATACTTTGTTGTTACTGCGGTGGTGGTGCTGCGGTAGCGTTGTCGCCTCACAGTAAGACATTGTCCTGTTCGATTCTCAGCTAGAGCATCTTCTTTGTGGAGACATGCTTGAATGGGCGTACCTTCATTGAAGGTTGTGCATCAGGGCTGGCAACTCAGCATGTAAAAATCTACTGCCAACCATTAGCGGACCGGAGTTCCGCTGTGGTGACCCCTAACTGGGAAAAGCTGAAAGAAACAACAACAACTATACTTTGTTGTTAAAAGACTGTAAGTGCAGGCAATATTTTCCTGTAAATATAGAGCTCTTATGTATAATTTTTGTAACCAAAGTTTCTTTCCTCATAACATTTTCATGTGCATGTTTTATTTTTTTATGATGGGAGCTTTTCGCCCTGAAAATGGGAGTCAAACCCAGTCAGACTTTCACAGTAAAGAAAAGTAATCAATCAATTAATCTATAAATTAAAATACATGGAAGTGTATACTGGCAAAAATTGTAGATATAGCTGACAATGTAGAGGAACCCATAGGACAGAGGAAAACACAGTGAATATAATTGCTACGTATATATTTATACTTGAGTAAACTATATGCAAATTGAACCTACAATATTCATCAATGAAAACATACATGAAAATGAAACTTCATACAAATGTGCTGATCAAAGAATAGTACAGTTTAATGTGGCTTTGACAGAAGAAGGAGTTGCTTCTGACAACAAGATGGTTGAAGTTGTCTACCACTGCATGGAAAACGGCACTGTCCTCTTTGATGTATATTTTTGATGGCTGAGTGCCATCTCACTGACTTTTTGAGTATGTGCATTAATTAGCTATACATATTCACTCAAAGTAAAGTTTGGATGCCTGCAGTTATGTAGATTCAGGTCTTATGGAAACTGCTTTATTCCTATTCAGGATAGATTTCAGAAGTAGAGTGTGTGTGTGTGTGTGTGTAAAATGCCCTAGATAGATATACCTGGTGGTTAGGGTTACTCAGGCTCAAACTCTTTACCTTAGGTACAAGGAGTATGAGCCTGCGTTCCCTACCCATGCCAATACCTCTGACTGAGGGACTTATATCTCTCAACTATACAACATTTTACATAATGTCTGGTTGGAATGTGTTTGGCTCATCCATTTGCTCTGTGTTTCTTAAAATTTGGATGGTGCAATGGTAGTGTTGTTGCCTAACACTAAGAGGTTCTCTGGTTCATTTCTTGACTGAAGTGCCTTCTGTGTGAAGGAGATCTAGCTCTTCCCAGAAGGTTGTGAAACTTTTATCAACAGTACCCTCTGTGGCTCTGTCTGGCCTGAATACCTACACCCAAAACTTTTTCCAACAAACTCAGCTGCTTCAACCCTTGTACAAGAATAGAATTAATCCCTTCCCAGAAGGTTGTGAAACTTTTATCAACAGTACCCTCTGTGGCTCTGCCTGGCCTGAATACCTACACCCAAAACTTTTTCCAACAAACTCAGCTGCTTCAACCCTTGTACAAGAATAGAATTAATCCCTTCCCAGAAGGTTGTGAAAGTATGTATTTAGGCTGCTAAACCTCTGTACTAGATAATTTCCCAGAGGCCGACTAGGTGTTCAGTAAGCTCCCCTACCAGGAAATACAACAGCCTACCTACTTCTTTTGTCTTTCTTCACTAGTTCTCCTTGTCCTCTAAGTTGCCCTGCTAGGGAATTTTCCTTCCACTGGCCTAACTACCTCCCTTTGGGATCTGTGTACTGTGCATTTGCTTATACTATACTCTATTACACCTTACTAGTCCTACTATCAGCATTCACTTACCTGCTGTTTTCCTACCTGGCTGATTGTCTCCTCTCAGCTCTCTTCTACTCTTTTGGCTCATCCTGCTACTACTTTAGCTGCTACTCTCTCTTTACTTTCCCTCTTTTTCCCTGTCCTTTCCTCTTTTTCCTTTATTCCAACCTATCTGGTGCTACCTCTTGTTACCACCCCTGCTATATTTTCTTTCATTTCATCCTCCTCCTGGTTATTACAGCTGCATGTTTTACACTGTGTCATTCCTGCCTTGCACTACCATACTCACAATCACTATATCCCTGAAGGGACTATCCCTCCTATATTTCTGATCCTTTTCCACTCTACCCCACCACTTGGTGCATTTCTGCTTTCCCTACCCACTGCAGCTTTTCCGGTCTACACCTGTAGGCTCCCACCTCTTGCCCCTCCCCTTCCGACCTATCATCCCTACCTACTTATTTAACCCCCAACCCTAGGCCGCTTTTTTCCTTTAGAAAGTCCCTCTTTGGCTGCTGTGTATCCTGGTGCTAACGTGGAGCTGCATCGGCAACAACTGTAAGAAGTCTTTTTTATGTGCTACATTGCATCGCTGATTTATGTATAGCTTATTGTGTTATAGAAGAACAGTTCTGTTTTGCTTTTATATGCTATAACAGTCATACCTGAATGAGGCTACTTGCTCCTGTTAATGAGCTATGTCGCTTTTCTGAAGCTATGCATCTTGGCTGAACTAGTTTATTAACTGTCTTGTACTTAAATGGGTTCGCTATAGTTCATTTTGTCCTGGTTAATGTCAATCGACTGTACTCCTTTTTTACTGACTGCTTCTGTTAAATACTGTGCTCCAAGTGAACGCCACCGCTACACGTGCCTTGCCTAGGCGAAACTCAAAGTAGACCAACTGTGCTTGTTAGAGCATTCAACCGCTCTATTGCTTAAAGTATATGCTTTACTTTTGTACTTCTGTGAACGCTGTTTAGCGTGTTGCTACACAGAGTGATTCAGCAACTGTATTGATAGTTTTTCAAGTCCTGCTTGCTTTTATTCTGTGGACGCTGTTCTTTCTATCAGTACGCAACAGTTCTAAGTGCGCTAATGATTTAGTGTCCAAAATACCTTGACTGAGCTAAATGGCGAACGTTTAAAGTGTTGCTACTTAGTGATTCATCAACTGTATAGATTGTTTTTTAGGTCCCTAGTGCTTTTACTATGTGGACGCTGTTCATTTTATCAGAACGCCACTGTTATATGTGCGCTAGTATGTAGTGTCCATAACAGCTTACCTGAGCTAGATGGCGATAATTTATCAATGTCATATTAATACTGCGTGTTTTTCCCTTGCTTTATTAAACGCTGCTCTAATTAAAAGAACGCCACACTAACACGTGCGTTTACTAAGCAGCGTTTGGTTATTGACAACACAAGCGTCTCCCTGAGCAGATTTTTGTACTGGTAAGCGTCTTACGCTTATTTTCTAGACATACTGCAGCAGGTTTTATGTAGGTTAGCGCCCAAAGTCTAATATTATTAATGACACGCGATGTTTTAAAACAGTATTATTAATTACTGCTGAGGGTCTACCTGAATTGCTAAACGCGCCACTCCAGCGTGTGTGTTGGTTGAATAGCGAAGCGCCAACTACCAACAGAACTTCGCTTTCACACCCTTTAGCTGTACAGTGTGCTGTTCAATTCCACATATTATACCAGCTTTTGCATATATTCTTAGATAACTCTGCTTTTAATTTGTTTATGTAAATTACTGCATAGTTTATTGCTTGAGAAGTTGTGTGTTTTTTACCTCCTGCCTAACAGTATATAGTTACTGAATGTCATTGTGCTACTATACTACTTACTTAGTGTAATTTCTTTCTCTGCTTGTCTTCTCTTCTCCAGCTTTTATCAACAGTACCCTCTGTGGCTCTGCCTGGCCTGAATACCTACACCCAAAACTTTTTCCAACAAACTCAGCTGCTTCAACCCTTGTACAAGAATAGAATTAATCCCTTCCCAGAAGGTTGTGAAAGTATGTATTTAGGCTGCTAAACCACTGTACTAGATAATTTCCCAGAGGCCGACTAGGTGTTCAGTAAGCTCCCCTACCAGGAAATACAACAGCCTACCTACTTCTTTTGTCTTTCTTCACTAGTTCTCCTTGTCCTCTAAGTTGCCCTGCTAGGGAACTTTCCTTCCACTGGCCTAACTACCTCCCTTTGGGATCTGTGTACTGTGCATCTGCTTATACTATACTCTATTACACCTTACTAGTCCTACTATCAGCATTCACTTACCTGCTGTTTTCCTACCTGGCTGATTGTCTCCTCTCAGCTCTCTTCTACTCTTTTGGCTCATCCTGCTAATACTTTAGCTGCTACTCTCTTCACTTTCCCTCTTTTTCCCTGTCCTTTCCTCTTTTTCCTTTATTCCAACCTATCTGGTGCTACCTCTTGTTACCACCCCTGCTATATTTTCTTTCATTTCATCCTCCTCCTGGTTATTACAGCTGCATGTTTTACACTGTGTCATTCCTGCCTTGCACTACCATACTCACAATCACTATATCCCTGAAGGGACTATCCCTCCTATATTTCTGATCCTTTTCCACTCTACCCCACCACTTGGTGCATTTCTGCTTTCCCTACCCACTGCAGCTTTTCCGGTCTACACCCGTAGGCTCCCACCTCTTGCCCCTCCCCTTCCGACCTATCATCCCTACCTACTTATTTAACCCCCAACCCTAGGCCGCTTTTTTCCTTTAGAAAGTCCCTCTTTGGCTGCTGTGTATCCTGGTGCTAACGTGGAGCTGCGTCGGCAACAACTGTAAGAAGTCTTTTTTTTTATGTGCTACATTGCATCGCTGATTTATGTATAGCTTATTGTGTTATAGAAGAACAGTTCTGTTTTGCTTTTATATGCTATAACAGTCATATACCTGAATGAGGTTACTTGCTCCTGTTAATGAGCTATGTCGATTTTCTGAAGCTATGCATCTTGGCTGAACTAGTTTATTAACTGTCTTGTACTTAAATGGGTTCACTATAGTTCATTTTGTCCTGGTTAGTGTCAATCGACTGTACTCCTTTTTTACTGACTGTTTCTGTTAAATACTGTGCTCTAAGTGAACGCCACCGCTACACGTGCCTTGCCTAGGTGAAACTCAAAGTAGACCAACTGTGCTTGTTAGAGCATTCAACCGCTCTATTGCTTAAAGTATATGCTTTACTTTTGTACTTCTGTGAACGCTGTTTAGCGTGTTGCTACATAGAGTGATTCAGCAACTGTATTGATAGTTTTTCAAGTCCTGCTTGCTTTTATTCTTTGGACACTGCTCATTCTATCAGTACGCAACAGTTCTAAGTGCGCTAATGATTTAGTGTCCAAAATACCTTGACTGAGCTAAATGGCGAACGTTTAAAGTGTTGCTACTTAGTGATTCATCAACTGTATAGATTGTTTTTTAGGTCCCTAGTGCTTTTACTATGTGGACGCTGTTCATTTTATCAGAACGCCACTGTTATATGTGCGCTAGTATGTAGTGTCCAGAACAGCTCACCTGAGCTAGATGGCGATAATTTATCAATGTCATATTAATACTGCGTGTTTTTCCCTTGCTTTATTAAACGCTGCTCTAATTAAAAGAACGCCACACTAACACGTGCGTTTACTAAGCAGCGTTTGGTTATTGACAACACAAGCGTCTCCCTGAGCAGATTTTTGTACTGGTAAGCGTCTTACGCTTATTTTCTAGACATACTGCAGCAGGTTGCTATGTAGGTTAGCGCCCAAAGTCTAATATTATTAATGACACGCGATGTATTAAAACAGTATTATTAATTACTGCTGAGGGTCTACCTGAATTGTTAAACGGGCCACTCCAGCGTATGTGTGGTTAAATAGCGAAGCGCCAACTACCAACAGAACTTCGCTTTCACACCCTTTAGCGGTACAGTGTGCTGTTCAATTCCACATATTATACCAGCTTTTGCATATATTCTTAGATAACACTGCTTTTAATTTGTTTATGTAAATTACTGCATAGTTTATTGCTTGAGAAGTTGTGTGTTTTTTACCTCCTGCCTAACAGTATATAGTTACTGAATGTCACTGTGCTACTATACTACTTACTTAGTGTAATTTCTTTCTCTGCTTGTCTTCTCTTCTCCAGCTTTTATCAACAGTACCCTCTGTGGCTCTGCCTGGCCTGAATACCTACACCCAAAACTTTTTCCAACAAACTCAGCTGCTTCAACCCTTGTACAAGAATAGAATTAATCCCTTCCCAGAAGGTTGTGAAAGTATGTATTTAGGCTGCTAAACCACTGTACTAGATAATTTCCCAGAGGCCGACTAGGTGTTCAGTAAGCTTCCCTACCAGGAAATACAACAGCCTACCTACTTCTTTTGTCTTTCTTCACTAGTTCTCCTTGTCCTCTAAGTTGCCCTGCTAGGGAACTTTCCTTCCACTGGCCTAACTACCTCCCATTGGGATCTGTGTACTGTGCATCTGCTTATACTATACTCTATTACATCTTACTAGTCCTACTATCAGCATTCACTTACCTGCTGTTTTCCTACCTGGCTGATTGTCTCCTCTCAGCTCTCTTCTACTCTTTTGGCTCATCCCGCTCTGTTCGCCCTGCGGGCTCACTCCGCTCCCTTCCCTGCCCCCTAATCCCACCCACCCCTGGGACCTCTACATTTATTCCCACATAGCCACACCCAACACATTCTTCACCAATCAGAACTTCCTCTCTCCACCCAATCCACAACAATCCACCCCCATACCCACCCACTACCTCTCTGAATATATTTCTACTATATAGTGTCTTTAACTCAACTTAACAATGTCCCACACATACCTCCCTCTCCTACTAATAACTCTGCTAACTTCTCTATCCTCTACTTACATGATAACCAACTACGAACAGCCACTCAGTCCTAATGTTAGCATCCCACATAAACACACCCTAACTACCCCCCCATCAACACTTACTACATATCTCAGTCCCATATACAACAACTCATATCTGGAACCTAAATACCATCGTCTCTCACACATCAAATACCTTCTTCATACACTCTCAAAACACATCCACTGCTTCAAGCCCTCACAATTAACTTACCTTACACAAGTTCTGTCATTAATAGACGGAGATATACACCCTAACCCAGGACCAGACACCTTACTACTTCCCCCTATCACCCAACATATGAAAAATATGTCTAAACCACATCCTAACCCTCCCAGATTTTTATATATAGCTCATCTTAATATCCGTAGCATTTGTAATAAAGTTACTGCTCTTCATGCCCTACTAGAAGTTCAACAATTTGACATTCTCTGCCTTACCGAAACCTGGCTCAAACCCACTATAAAAGACAATGAAATTATCCCCCCAGGCTATAACATTCTAAGACATGACCGCCCCAATAAAAAAGGTGGTGGAGTAGGTATACTATACAAAACTGGACTTGAAGTATGTAAAGCAATTCATACCCCTCCAATTGACACTAATACTGAAGTTATTATCTCCAAATTCTCCCTCAATCCACACAAAACCATTAATATTATCTGCGCTTATCTTCCCCCAGGTAACAATCCCCCTATATTAGAGAACCTACTTAACTGGTTCTCGATCAATCTCCCTCAAGAAACTATATTATTAGGTGACTTTAATATCGATTGGAACGTATGCAAACAACTTAATCCATCTACCCATATCAACCTCCATGGATTCCATCAAACCATTAATTCAACAACTAGAACAAATAAAAGCAATAATAAAGAGACCATACTAGATTGGATCTTAACTAATAGCCCCCAACAAAAGTATTCTACAGGAACCCTCCCAGATGACCTTAGTGACCACTCTCTAACTTACATTATTAGGCATAAAATACAACTATCAATACCTCCCCTTATCCGCTTATCTCGCAGCAAAAAAATTTCAATCCCCATCAATTTCAATATGAACTTAGCCTAGTTAACTGGTTACCTTTACAAACCCTCCCAATAGATGACGCTGTCAACCATTTTAATCATACCTTTCTCACTATTCTAGATCATCATGCCTCCATGCGCTCTATACGCATAAAATCTAAGACAGCACAATGGCTTACAAGCAATACAAAAAAACTTATCCTTACTAAGAACAAAGCCTGGACTAAATGGCGAGCCACTAAAGACTCCTTTGATCACCTTAACTTCAAACAAGTAAGAAACAGGACTAAATTAGCTATCATACAAGATAAAAAAAACTTCTATACCCAGTTACAGCAATCCTCCCAACACCAACCACAAAAATTCTGGAGATCTATTAACACACTATTATCCCCTGGCAAAGTTGAAACTCCCAATCCTCTAGGCTCCAGCCCTGACTCTCCCCTACAAACAGCAAATGAATTTAACAACTTCTTTACCTCTACGATACTTAAACTAGCCAACCAACAAAGCCCTGACCCTGATCTACTAGGAAACCCAAACTGTACCCTACCACCATTCCAACTGCAACCCATACCCACCTCCCATATTCTAAACCTACTTCAAAAACTGAAACCTTCTACCCCCTCAGCCGACAAAATACCAGCTGAATATCTCCAGCTAGTAGCTAAAGCTATTGTCTACCAGATCTCTATACTCATCAATAGAACCATAAAAGAAAGTACAATACCTTCACTCTGGAAAATCTCCCACATCATCCCTCTCTTCAAAGGGGGTGATTCTTTTGAATATTCCAACTACCGCCCTATAGCACTGCTATCTCCTCTTGCTAAAATAATGGAGAAATGTATCCACAAACAATTACTTAGTCAACTCCTAAACAATAACCTCCTCGCAAACTGCCAACATGGATTTCGTCCCTACCATAGCACCACCACAGCCTTATTATCCTTTATTGACTCCATTAATACAAACCGAAATAATAACCTACTCTCATCAGCATTTTTTGTCGACCTGTCAAAAGCCTTTGACATGGTGAACCACCAACTACACTTACATCGCTTAAAATCTCTTTCTCTTGACAGCGTTGCCTTAAACTGGTTTTCCTCCTATCTTCAAAATCGGAAACAAGCAGTGTTATGGAATACTAATCTCTCCGAACTTCTGCCCACCACTCTGGGAGTCCCTCAGGGCTCCATCTTGGGTCCTCTTCTATTTTCCATCTTTATCAATGACCTACATCTTGTCACCCCTCTAACTACTTGTATCCAATACGCTGACGATACCACCATCATTTGCTCAGCCACCACCCAAACTGGCCTACACTCACTTACCCAAAAAACTTTCACCACCTTAGAGCAATGGTTCTCTAATCACTGTCGCCTCCTAAACCCTAAGAAAACTAAACTTCTCCTCTTCCTACCCACACACCAATCCCCCTCTATCAACTTCTCTCTCACCTCTAACAATGGCACCCTTATCTCTCCTGACCAAACAGCCAAACTTCTTGGCATAACTATTGACAACCTACTTAAATTTGACTTTCATATCAACTCAATAATAAAAGCAACTAATAGAAAATTAGGTTCTCTCTACAGAATCAAACCATTTCTAACTCCTGAAGCAAGAACTACCATAGCAAGAACCCATCTCATATCGACACTCCTATATGCTTCCCCAATATATACTAACCTTTCTAAATACAATACCAATAAGCTTACAGCAGCCTATAATAACATTGCCAGATTTGCCACTGCCTCCCCATATAAAACACATCACTGCCAGAATCTCCGCCACCTAGGATGGCTAGAACTACCCCACCTAATTAAATACTATCAGCTCTCCATAGCCCAAAAAGCCCTTCACCACCCTGAAAATACACCTATGCTCTCCACCCTTATAAAACCCTACAACAACCTAAAAAACCTTCGCTCATCTAACAAAACGCTGATTCAAACTTCTTTATCAAAGAACACAGCAGGTGACTCTATATTTTCTAACTCAGTTGGTAAGATATGGAATCAACTTCCCCCTGACCTAATATCCCAAACATCCATCACACTGTTTGAAAACTAAACTAAAACACTATCTAACCAATCACTGGCTATGCTCATGCAACAACCCGAGCTGATCTTTGCAACTCCTCACACAAACTGCATCCTTACACTTCTCTCAGGTAGATTTTTCTTTCTTTTTCAGTGTTCATGCTGTCTCTTATCTATCAACTATACTCTTATCTACATTCTATTACTAACTTTCTTGTCACTTATCTATCAACTATACTCTTCTCTACATACTATTGAAAACTTTTAAACAAACTCCTTAATCTCTGCTGTATCTTACTACACATTCCAGTATTTCTGTATCAGCTATATCTCCTATTACCTTACTTTCTCATATTGCGGTTTAATGTCTTAAGTATTTTTTGTGCTTGAAATACCCCATGTATTGTGTAATATGCTTATTGTGCTTGTAATAACTTATATATTGTGTTTATATTTTTTACCATGTATTAGATAGCGGAGCTTTTCTCCTCGGGCCTCCACTGAAAATGGACATGTATCCAGTTGGACTAGCCTGGTTAACAAATGTAAAATAAAATAAATAAAAAAATAAAATAAAATTTTCACATAATGTCTGGAATGTGTTTGGCTCATACTTTTGATCTGTTCCTCTTAAAATTTGGATGGAGTAGTGGTAGTGTTGTTGCCGCACAGTAGTCG
Organism: Protopterus annectens; assembly: GCF_019279795.1. NCBI lineage: Eukaryota > Metazoa > Chordata > Ceratodontiformes > Protopteridae > Protopterus > Protopterus annectens. The sequence goes on along the minus strand of NC_056726.1, from coordinate 92,986,849 downwards.
CTTCAATTCTTGACTGAAGTGCTTTCTATGTGGAGTGAGCATGCTCTCCCTGTCTTTGTGTGGGTTTCCTCTGGGTGCTCTGGTCTTCTCCCACAATACAAAGATATGCATCTGAAGCATTTCTCCCCAGGCCTCTGCTGAAAATTAGCTTAGTTCCAAGTCAGACTTTCCCAGTAAACAAATGTTCAAAATCATAAGTTCTATTTTATTCAGGCAAATCTGTGAGAACTGAATTCACTAAATAATGATAGCCATTTAAGTTTGTCTTTCTATCTTTTAGGAAACACATGGTAACACATTTTATTCTCGTACCTTTCTAAGATTATAAAAACAATGTTTAAAATGTGTACCCAGTTTTGGGTCTTTGCCCCCCCCCCCATAAATTTTGGCTTTTTCCTGACATCTTGTGCTGCACAGTTCTTCAGGGAAAGATACGTTTAGTGCTGCTTATGCAAAGTCTATTTGCATTGTTAATATCACAACAGGTAATATCCTTGCTTTTGCTGCAGAAGACTTTGGGTTCTACTCCCACAGTCTGTAGATGGATTGCTGATACTGTACTGTGTTATACTTTTAAAGGGGTGGTGGATGCTGCAGGCCTGAGAATGTCCTAATTTGACAGAGATACCTATTAACTGTGAATCTGTTATCAGTTTACCATCCATTCCCTATTGAAATATTACTAGCTTATTATTTTTTATTACTATAACATAGCCAATTTATTCTTCAAGGGCAACAGGCACTTTACATGTAGACGAAATAATGAAATATAAAGTTGTTTGCTAACAGCAACCTAGTTACAGATTTCTCTAACATGGAATTTAGATGACTTTTACTTCTGCAGAGATTGTGCCTATTTACTGATACTGGTGGACTGTAGACGTTTGAGTAGACTTTTATGATGGAAATGTTCTGAACTAGGCAGTTTTGTCATTATTGGTTCATGCATTTTGTTTCATTGCTTACCGGAAAAATGTTTAAAAAATAAATTTAAAATGTGCTTTAAGTACAAGTGTGCTGTATTATACAAGGGGCATAATTTAATAAAGTCATAAAGGTTTATCAAAGAACAAATATATGTTTCTTGTTTCATGTGCAAGGGGCCTATGATTTGAAAACAGCCCAAAGGTAAACTTTATCCACCACTGGTCACATGTATTTTCTTTGGATGTGGGTTTCAATGCTGTTTCAATGAATGTGAGTTTCAAAGGCAGAGAATGCTAAGTCTATTTTCATTGTGAGACTGTATTTCTTTGTTTAGCAGATGTCTATTAATGTTTGTGCTATAAAATGTAAAATAAAATCCAAATAATCATTGCAGAAATAAAGCAGTATGCACATTAGTGTTTATGGTAAATGGGGTGAAATAGCCAGGTAATGGGACATTGGCATGGTTGGAGGGGAACTCTGGGGTCATATTTTGATTGTCTGTTCTTCATTTTGTGTTTGAAAGTTGGTATCCCACAATTCCACTGGAGTGGGTAGGGTTACATGCTTATGTATGCAAATTTTACATTAATCAGCATACAGATTTGTACCTATTTTTCATGGGCCTTTGTCCAGATTTTTGATGTTTCCAGGTTGAGAGTTATGGCTAGGAGTCTAAACCAGAAACTGCGCTCACTGGAAGCAGTCCTCACCCTGGAAGATGCTGACATTTATGCAGTCACTGACACCTGGATTAAGGCTGCAGAAAGCACCCCAGCTATACCAGGTTACATTTCCTTCCACAAGTTCAAAACACAAACTGAAGGTGTGAGAACTAAAGGCGGTGGTGTATCAATATTCATTAAAGATAAATACACCTCTAGATTGCTTAAGCAGCACAATTCCCTTCAATTACTTCAGGTGCAATTGACTGCAGGTAAGACCCCTCTTCAGGTCATTGCCAGCTATAGGATGCCCTCCATGAATCAGGATATCCATTCAGCCTAATTGGATCTACTTGAATCAATCAGGATACAACCAAACACCCGGGTTTTTGGTGACTTTTATTACCCATCCATAGACCGGGTAAATTATTATACTCACTTGCCCAAAGATTCCTGGACTTTATTAACTCCAATGCCCCGGACCAGCTGGTTGACACACTCACAAGGGGCTCAGAACTCCTGGACTTGGTGGTCCCTAACACAGGATACCATTGTACCACCCCCAGTGTGTGGCCATCTCTGGTGAGATCTGACCACAAATCAGTCTTGCTAGAAGTAACTATAACACAAGACCCCCTTAGCAACAGCTAGATTAAAAAAGGCCAATTGCAACCTATTATTTAACAATGTAAATAGCTTTATAATGCCTCCCCCTACTGATGGAACAGACACCTATACTGATTTATACACCAATGCTTTATACAAGCACTTGTAGAATTGTATTGACTCTGCCATGCCTGATAGAACCAAAGCAAGATATTCAAGGAAACACAAACCTGCCCGGCGAACAACTGCTATTAATAGGCTATACAATAGGAGAAAGAAATTGCTGTCTAAGAGCAGGAAGGAATGGTCTCAATACTAGAAACACTCCCTCCTCAACTTAGACAAGCAAATAATACTCTTAGTGGAGTCCTACAAAGCTAACTGAATCCAAATTAGCTTCCCGAACTATGGATAACTACAAGGTGTTATTTGGTTACATCTGTAACCTCAAGGGTAAGGCCCAGATTTGTGCTGAACTTGTAGTTAATGGTACTAAATATATAGAACCTGGGGATATAGCAAACCTCCTGGCTAACAGGTTTAGTGAAAACTTCAATCCCCTGTCCCTGCCACATATACCCCAAAGCATCCCAAACACTTGTTCCCTGCTTAGTATCTCTGAGGAGCAGGTCCTAAATGCCCTCTCCAAGGCCATAAGCAGTCTGTATGAGACCAGATAACATCTCAGGTTGTGTTCTACATGGGTTAAAACAGGAATTAGCATCACCATTGAGCACGCTTTTCAGTCACAGCCTAAGCACTGGCTTCATCTGAGTGGAATGGAAAACAGCTACCATCATCCCTTTGCACAAAGGGGGTGGAACCATGGACCCCAGGAACTGTAGACCCATTAGCCTGACCGACCTTACCTGCAAGGCCATATTAACAAAGATATAAGAAATCTCCAAATGCTTGACCCCACCCAGTTTGGCTTTGTCAAGGAGAGATCATGCCTGTTAAACTTGATGGACTTCCTCTTTATCAAAGCCCTAGATGAGGGCAAATCAGTGCATACATCCGACCTAGACTTAGCCAAGGCTTTTGACACAATCTCCCACTCAGGCATCATTGATAAACTTACCCAGCTGGGTATCAATGCATATATTGTCAGGTGGGTTACAAACTGGCTCCCTGACAGAATACATACAGTCAAAGTAGGGGACTCCACCTCATCCAGCAGACCTGTAACCACTGGTCTTCCACACTGATCAGTTCTGGGACCCCTACTGTTCAGAATATACTTCTCTGAAGTACAGGCTAAAACTAAAGGGCCTTGGCTGACAAAGTTTGCTGATGACTGCAAACTGGGAGTGATCATTGATACCCCTAGTGATGTCATCATCTTGCAAAAAGGTCTTAAGCGCATTAATGAGTGGTGCCAAAGTCATGGCCTTAAACTTAATGCAAAAAAATGTATCATCATCCCCTTCAGCAAGGCTGAAGTTCCTGCAAACTACCACATCAATAGCAATACCCTAAGCACACAGTCAGTGGTGAGAGACCTGGACACACAGGTTGACAGCAACCTTAACTTCAATCACCATGTCTCCATGGTGGTAATAAGGGCATTTTATATTGGTCATCTCATAAGTAAGGACATGGCCTCCAGAATAAAAGAGGTTATAACCCCATGTACTCTTCCCTCATTGGCCCAATAATAGAGTGCAACCCTCCCTTTGGTATGTTCCTTTACAAACACCTGTTGCAACTGGAAAGACCACAAAGGTTCCTTACAAAGAAAATTCAGTCTCTTCAAGATCTGTCTTATGTAGACATACTGAAATCATTGTCACTTTATTCTGTGTCATACAGACTGCTCAGAGGCAACCTGTGTCTTGCAAATAGAGCAATCACTGACCCAGCTTTGACTGAAATGCTGCACATTTGTAAGTCAAATGGCACATTGGTCACTCACTCAGAGGACCTTAACCTGGTAAGTGACATCAACAGAACTTGCTGGAAAGAAAGATTTGTCTCACAAATGTTGCCTCACCTTTGGAACAAGCTTCCTTGTCATGTTAAACAAAACTCCTCATTGGCCCTTTTTAAGTGCAATTTGGATGATTGGATGAGTAACTGGAAATTCACCACAGGGGTTCCACCTGTGTCCCTCTTGGACAAGGGCTTTAGGTGCAGATTTTAGTTTCTACTTGAACCAGACACCCTTGGGAACATGGGTTGAACTTGGGTAGGCTTGTAAGGACCCTGGGGCTGTTAGCCTATTAACCTCCTAGGATCCTAATGACCCAGGTAGGTGTCTTTAAGACTATATAAGTTTTCACAAAAGAATAATAACATGCTGTTTACAAATAGGACTGTGACGACCCTCCACTGGACCAGTAGTCAAGGATCCTCAATCCTAACTACTGGCAACAGTGTGGGGGCATTTGCTGGGAGGATAATAGGTACACACACAGTATTTCCAGATGCAGCTCTGTGTGTCAAGTGCAATGTCCCTTAAGAGCACACAGAGACCACAGTCAGTCTGGGGTTGGTTTGTCTCTCTTTCTCCAGATCCCCAATAAGACTCCCCACTGATACAGCTACAGAGTTGAGATCTCAGTTGAGTGACCAAGCTAAGACCTCCAGCACCCTCTCTGTCCAACCAGTGCTTTGTGTCCCTGACCAACTAGCTGACACACACACACACACTCTTTGAGGTTTGATTTGCACACATATATACACCTGGGAAAGGCTGGCACAGGTTTACTAGTTATGCCCCCTTCTGTCCAGAATATAAGGTAGTTTTTACTGCCACCAATCACTCCTGCCAGCTAGCTTAAGCCCCTTAACAAAGGCTGTCCAATCTTACTGTGTAATATTAATATTAACACAAATGATAGTTTGATCAAGAGCAAGGCTATTAGGAGTGGCCCACACAGTGCCACTAAATAAATATGCAAGTGCTTTCAAAACTTAAATATCTTTAATAATAAACAATAAAGGAACAAGATAATACTAAATATATATTCACAGTGATATCGGAGTTCAAAATCACAGGAAATATTTAAAACAACACTGAAGGACAGTCTCAAATAAATAAAGAAAAATATTTAAACTAAGCTTTACTATATTTCTGACTGAATCTAAGAGTACTACTATTCCCTAGTAACTTACTATTCGAGCAAGGCAAATGTGGTGAATGGATCTTCTAGGTGTTGTTAGGCCCAAGACAGAATACAGTATGCCCTGTCTCACTAAGAGACTTCTCAAATTAATATCTAAAATATTACTTCTGGGATAGCTTGCAGAATGACATAATTTCTTATCATCTAACTGCTAGTTCTCAGGCCAAACAACCATTGATGAAGCTGACATTATTTAGTATCTATCTGTAAAAATATACAGACAAGGGCTTCTCCTCGGATCTGTGGTAGATGCTGGAAGTCATGAAAAAATTGAATTCCTTCATGCTTTCAAGACTAGTAATTAATTCACCCTAAAGACAATACCGAAGGTTTCCTAGTACCGACATTGTGTCTCTTGCTGCATTGAAAACTGAAATATACCATCTTTTATGGCTTAGAAATAAACTAATTTCAGTTATTTTTTCTGAAGTTAACCTTCTGTGTTCCAGTTTCCACTGTTAAAATATATACATTTAAACAGTTACAATAGTGCATGTACATTTTTGTTCTCTCCCAGTAGGGCACACTGTGGTAACATTTCAAACAGCACTTTGCAAATACCTTTACAACACATGCATCTGTACAAGTAGTTTGATATACACCTGGCATACAGTTCTAATATATTGGTAACACAAGTATCTTATATAAATCAGTTCAATATTCACCAATGACATATAATTATTTACAAAATTCCAGCTAGTCGGACTGGCAGTATCTCTTTTCATCACAAGGACACCAGGGAGCAGGCATTTATAAAGTACCTCTGTCCATAATTGACATGTGTGTCAGTCCCTTTGTAAATTTTCATCATTTTCATATTACATTCTGCTATGTTCTTCATGGGAATGCTATGCATGATAGACATTTGATTTTCATTTCTGTTGTATTTTGCTATTCATCTTTCCAGAGCATGGGACCTGTGGACATTCTTTTATCAGAAGACATTGGGCACATGCCTGGCCACTGCCAGATTCCTCAAATAATGGTGACAATGATGATGACAAGAATGAAGAAGCTGGACATGCACCTGCCTGAGCCACCTTGCCTGCTGCACTGTGGAGGAGATGATGCCAGGAACAGAGACAATTATCTGAAGGAGATCTCTGAGGTTGTGACTGACGCATTCCAAACACAGAAGATGGACATGATGAGGGACATTCTCCCAGGATATGGCACAGGCTTTGCGGGTTTCATTCAGGGAGATAGCCAGTAGGTTCCATCAACCTTGTCTCGCCTGTCTGTAAGTATTGTTTGTGTGCTCCACTTATGCTGCCAACATGCTGATTGCCATATAATTGATTGGACTGCAAATGCAGTCTTGTATATGCATACCATGTAGCTGAAATGCTTCTGTATTATCATCATGGGACATTAATTATGTTTCAATGTGTGCATGGCACACATTAAAATATTACATTTTCATCCCACATTCAGCTGTCCACGCATTATGACAGGTAACCTGCAGCTAGTGCTGCAAGAATTATCTTGTAATCATGTGTTGTACTGAGACAACATTGTCCATAGATGAGCACTAAAAGTGTGGTATGGTTTAGAATTGTGTATTGTAATATCATGTATGTGCAACAGAAGAACATGTCATTTCCCATGTGTTATGGATGACAGTTGTTATGATGTCCCACTGGCATGATGGGACATTGTGCATCATGTGTTGGCAATACTGTTGCCATGTGGGATCATATACAGGTATATCATATCTATGTCTAGTCCTCATTTTCTGACTGTATCATACAGTAATGTAGTATTAATCTAGACACAGTGGTACATATAATGTATTCATTAACAGTACATTATGTACTATTTGCTGTATCGTAATTTCCACATCCATTACTTATTCACATAAATTCACACCTTCCACAAATAGTTGTACACATTAATTGATTATACATGTGTCTGCACATAGTCAGGTTCATACTGACACACAATTGTACCGTTGACATGTCAGCATTCAGTGACTTACCGCTGATGTGCTTTAATGATGCTCACAGGAGTATCTTCTGCTCAGTAATGAGCAGGGCTGGTGAAATACACCTGCACTTGTTTATTCAACATTTGCATGACAGTATATGTGCATTTGCTTTAAGTTCTTAGCTTGATTACATATGCACATTGATGTTACATGATTATACATTACTGTGTATGTGTGTTTTATACATGGACAGTTCTGTGGACATCAGATATCATTCTGCCCATGTGACGTACACTTTCCATTTGGTTAAATGTATTTCAATTTTGCTTTACAGCACCCTGAGTCCTGTACATGTGCATTTGTAGTCTGTCAACTTACCTTGTCCTGTTTTACCCTGATGTGGGCCCAGGTTGTCCACCTTCTTTCCACCTTGATATTTCCATATTATATTTTGCATATATCTTTGTTTTGTTACACTTATTGACCATTGCCATGTATTACTTTGTTAACACGGTGAACATGCGCAAAATGTATGGCTATTTCACGGTGTGGGACATCTGCACACAAGTCACTGGCTACTGCTTGCAATACATCTTTGTTCTCATTATACTTGCATGTTAACAACTGTACATTGTTGACATCCATGTGCACAGCCTGATATATCTGTTAAGCTATAGTGCTATATTTTAGTACATATCCTTACATGTCATTGGTGTGTGTATATGTATTGACCTTGATTTTATGTATGTTCCATTTAGGCCACTGACAGTCATGCATATACAACTACACCTGTGTGTTGCCTTTGACATGGCATATGTGTGGAGCATACATGCATTCCATTACAAGTTGTTTTTGGGTTGTGTATACCTGCTTGTGTATGTAGCTGACATTTTGTTGTTTTTCTGTAGTTCTGCTGTTTGGCCTTGTGTTTGGTTGTTTGCCTTTTACATTCATGGTCATAGTTTTGGTTCTGTCCTCTGCTGGAATTATCTAGCATTGTTATACCTACATTTGCTCTTATGTGATGTTGCTTGGCTTACACTTGCACTGCTGACAGACTACTTGGATATGTGTTTATTTATCAAATTTGTACTGTGATCTTTAATTATTACTCTAAAACACACATCTACCATTGGTCATAAACATCCAGGTATGACTACCACACAGTTTGCAACATGCTATAATGTGATAGTGTATAGGTAAATATGTTTTTCTGCATTTCGCCATCCCTGGTATGCATCCCAAACCTGTGTGACAACTTTCCTTTCCCAGTGTTGTGCAATGTGCCATCTGTGCAACTTACCTCTTCTTACTGCTTTTTTCCACCCATTGTCTGTCATGTGTTATGATATTTGTTCTATGGGTATACCTGCTGTGATGTCCTCCTCCTCCTTTTCCCCCCTATGCTTACCTTTCCTTATGTTCTTAAAAAAATGGGGCCTATTCCCACAAAAAAAAAATTGCCATCATCCTCTGACTTCCACTCAGGATGTTCCTATTCCAATATCCCTCTTGTGTGTCCGTCTTCTTTACCCATACCCCACATCTTCTTTTCTATCTTCCAGTTACCTTGGGTGTGTGCATTACTTGTGTTGTCCACACAAGTCCCAAACCCATTGTTAGCAAATGTTAGCTGTGGTGATGTGGTCGTGATTGCTCTTCGCCTGTATTAATTTTTTTACTAGAAATTTTACAGATTCTGTCAGAATCCATAAATGCAAGCAGGCATATTTTATTATTACATGACTTATGGAGATATCCATAGTTGTCTCTGGGCTCACTGCACAAATTGTTGACAATATCTATTACAATGGGCATGGAGATTTAAAGCAAATATATTTTGTTTGTCAGAATCAGAATCAGAAATACTTTCTTGATCCTGCAGGAAATTCCTTATATTACAACTGCACAGATAAACATAGACACCATGTAGACCAAACACATATTTTACACAATTAGATATAACAGATACTATAATCACTTATGTTACCCACATATATAACAGCAATGCCTGACATAGGTACACTGTTGACCATAGCCAAAGTATTAGATGAGTTTGATTCCACATATAGTAGTGACATAAATGGGGACGCTGTTCATGTTAATTACCACTCACACTAGGATATGGGGTATTGCACATTACTTTAACTAAGGTATAGCATACTAACAGATTACTTGTGGGTTTGTTTAGTGTGCCATTGCTACAGGGATACTCCGCTGTGAGCTGAGCTATTCTGAGTTTATTGTGGTACATTTACATATTACAAATCTATCTGCAAGTTTAGTACTGATATCATACACCAAAATCAGCGAACGTCAAAGAATCCGGCCTTGTGACATAATAAACAGAATTAACAGATTCATAGTAAATATATTTTAAAAGTACACAGATGGATTTGGATAAAATAAACTTATAAAAAAGTCTTCCTTAATGTCTTTGGAATTGATAGATAGTCAAATCCATATGGAACAGCCAATCCAGTAGCAGTATAGCAAAGTATTATAGCACAGATTAACCCAGACAAACTGAGATTATTTAATTATTTAGTATTTATTTTCAGCAAAGAAATAAATGTAGCACATTCAAAATATTAAAAACTAAATAAATAACTATAACCCACTTCAATTTGTTTCAGTTACTGTACTCATTATTAAACAATAACTGGAAGAGAGACAATAGAAATATGAACAATGATTTATTCTGCACAAGATTGTCAGCAAAATAACTTTGTACTTTAGCTACATTTAGATGTTAGATGTTTACACCAGTGAATGTATGCATAAAACATGTTTTAGCAAATGTATATGAGTATCCTCGACAATGAAACAAGATAGTAGGGTGCTACAATTGTCAATGATGCATAGTTATGAACATGCTATAAAATGAAAAATTTCATTTTCAATGCTTGTTTATTTAAGTTACAGAGGCACATATTTTTTCCACCAAAGCATGGCATGTAATTATAACATTATAAAAAGCTGATGAATTTTTTCACAAAAGAAGAAATTGTAGAACAGATGTTAGTTAAGCATTATGTAAACTGAATGCGTATTAGTTAAGGGTTGCTTTTGTGCAATAATGAGCTCTTTGTGACACAAAACATGACACCAGCAGATACAAATATATCAACATGAGCCTAACTAGGAGTTGTGAGGGATGAATTATTCAGTATCTCAGAAGCAGGCATGTTTATATTCCTTAATCAAGTCTTCTTTCATTTTTTTCCAAGAAAATTAGATAGTCTAAAACTAGGTAGCTTCTTATAAGAGACAGGGACAAGTCCATCAAAAGATATTTCGTATAGCATCAGAGAAACATGGGCTCTAGTTACCTTGAGAGAAATGATGGCTCAAAGAGAATAATTGGATTTTTGTACTGAAAATTTGTTTGCCAGGGAGGTGGGCGGGACAGTACTTATCATTAAGCAATCTGAATGTGAAGTCATTGAGTAGGCATATGGTCCTGCAGTGACAGGAAGCAACTTTGCCATTTGAATAGATATGCAATGATGTTCATTTACATTGGCTAGGAAAATAAATTAGGGTATCTTGTTTTCTCTGGTTTGAAAATCTGCTTTGTTTTGTTTTCAGAAAAGAGCTGTGATAGGCAATGCATATTCAAGTCTAGGGAAAGACATAGATGACAACTGGCTGATGAAGTTTAATGGTACATAGATTTGAAACATTGAAAAACGTGTTTAGCTATTGAAGAACACTGGGTGTGGTCATTTCAATGTGATCGTGAAAGGTAATAGAATTCCCATATATTTTTGTTTGGTTGTAAATGGAAACAAGGTTTCACAAGGATCAGTAATAGACAGAGTAATAATATTTCCTTACCATTTGACTGTGCCAAATATCATAATCATAGATTTGTTAGTGTCAGTGATAGTGTGTTGTCATACTTCCATTTCTAGATTAAAAAGAAACCATATTGCAGCTTACTTGCTACTTTTTATGCTGATTTATAAGCTACAGTAAAAACAATATTATCTTCACATAATGTTATGTTAAAATCGGAATGTCCCAATGAGGACTGTTAATCTAAAGTGAAGAGAGTAGTGGGGTTTGAACAGGATCACATGAAATTCTATAAATGAGATAGCATGTGACAGAAAGATATCTTTGGTCAGAGAAAAATATCTATCTAATAAATAATTCATAAACCATGTGATTACTTCTGGGAGAAACATAACTGGCAAGCGTAGCAGTAGATGGCTATGATTAACTATTTAAAATGCCATTTTTAAATCCAAAAAGATAGCTCTGGTAAGCATACTCTATTCTATGTTGCTAAACATCTGACATCAGAGAGAGAAGACAGCTGTGGGAGAACTATATTCTTGGTAGAAACCATCCTATTTATTAGTTAAGAGGTTGTATTTATGTATGCAATCTATCATTTGTTTCTACACAATTTGTTGGAAGATTTTTTCCTAAAGAATAAAGGTTGGCTATTGGTCTTTACTCTACAGCAGGGTTTGGATGAGGGAGTTTATGAAAAATTCCCTGATAAACACATGCTTAAAGCTAGGGGGTACTGACCAAGTTGCAACTGAAAGATTAAATATGTGTGTTAAAGGTTTAGAGTGGAGGAAACCAGTCCTGGAGTTCAGAATGTTAGAATGTAAATAGTAAAAGTGTGGATTTTATGGGAGTGTGGATAATCAATATTTTTATGGAGCTGAGCAGAGGGGATGGGTATATAAGGAAGGTAGAAACAGGAGTGAGAAGTTGTGGAGGAGGAGGAGGAGATAATAGAATGCGTGATCTGTATTGTATCAAATGATAAGTTGGATGTATAGTAGGATTTTGGAAAGATTTTTGTGGAAATAAAGATTTAAAGATGTTCCAGAAGTTTTTTTTGGTTGCCTAGATGCCGAACCTGAAGATTTCTATGATTTGACCCTTGGCTTTGGGCTGAGCTAGTTATTATTCCAGCAGTGTGTTTTAACGCTTGATACAGCTGGAATTTTATAATATTAAACAAATCTTTGTTCCAGTCATTCCAAGCCTTGCTTCTGTTACTGATCCTGATTGCAGCCCTTATGTTTTCTGATATCCATGTTGCATGGGAAGCCTTAAATATTCATTAAGTAGTATGTGGTAACTTATTTGGAATTGAAGTTTGTATGTTACACAACATGGCTAAAGTAGACATGAGGTCAGTAGAGTTACAAACACCTGACCAGTTAGGAAGTAGCAATTCTGTTTCTCGTACACTGTCGATTTTGCTTTTTGGAAACTTAGCAGAAAATATTCAAGAAAGGATGAGTTTTAAGAGTTTTGATAAATGTTCAGTAGAATAAAATGGGTTGCTGATCACTAAGGTCATTAAGAAGGCCATATAAATGTAATTGCCTTTTAAAGATATTTGACAAAAAAATGTACATCGATCAGAATTGTAGACATTGAAGACAAATCAGTTTACACCTGTGTACAAATGGAACAGTCCTCAGGTTGAAGCAAGCAGTAGCACAATCCAAAATAAGACAAGTAATATTAATCTTCTGTAAAAATCCTCAAGATAAAAAAGAAAGATGAAACAGAAAAATTCAAAGTTAACTTTCACACAGACAAGGGCTTTCTTTCCCCAATGGAAACTTCATCAGATAAAAGTTTAACAAATTGTTGTTTCTTTTATATTAAAACACCCCCTTGATATCATTCCAGTCTGCTCACTGACCACTTATGGAGCTGATTTTATGGTCTTGCTTCACAGGCCTTTTTCCTACTACTTTCTGTAGTTATATTTCTGATATTTCTGTGCATGTGCACTAGCAGGCACACACACACACACATACACACACACACACACACACACACACACACACTTGCGTGCACGCACACACACACACACACACACACACACACACACACACACACACACACGTATGAGCTTTCTAAAGATATTGATGCATTTTTAAAAATATATAGGTTGTACTGGACAATGCTAAGCACAACAATAAAACAATACATAGAGTAAATAATAACTGGTGTACCACATACATATCTGACACCATAACTGTGGGAGAAAAAGCACATTCTTTTCAACCAAATCGCCACAGCATTTTATGCATGTGTAGTAGTAGTAACTACGTACTGACTTAGTAAGAAAAGATCTTTTCACATTTTTTTTTAATTTATTTAGTTACACAAGACAAATGCTATGACTGAAGAGCTAAAGTCACATTAGAGGAACCATACATGCTTCAAAGATGCAAATAAGTAAATGATCAGAATCTTGCAGTTTAGTTTCTCTTCTTTAAAATTTATGGCTTGATTTGTAACATGCCAGCAAAATGATAACTTGAGGTTAGAAATTCAAGTCAGTGTGAAATCAGTTGTTATAAAGTATGTAATGCCTGTGGGTTGCTGAGTATCATTAATCATTACAAGATTGTACTTTAATATATCATGTGATACTGCAGAATACTGTGTCTGTTACAGAATGTGTTGGGAAGCATTGCACCTCCTCACATATGACATTTTGGGTTATACAGGAATACAAGTATAGAAAACTAAATACACCACGTTAGTCAATGATTTCCAGTTTAATTAACAGTCTGAAGGGATCTGAATAGTTGGCTTTAATTATCATCAGAAAGGGAAACTCAGTCAGGGTTACACATAGTTTCAGATTAACATGTAACAAGGAATGGATTGCTGCTTGAATAATTTAGCACTGCCCCTACAAAGTGGAGGGTCAGGTACTGATAATGTCAACAGTAGTCTCTACCAGGATCCTTGAACATGATGCCACAGTTATTAGTTTATTCATAAAGGAAATGCTGTACTACTCTAAGTGAATAAATACCACAGCAACCTAACAACACATCTCGGATAATTTGAAATGATCTTGTTTCATATAAAAATTGGAAAGATATTCAACATATTTAAAAAATTATTCAAGGGGGGAAATTACCTACAATGCTTTACTAGGCAAGATGATCTTTGAAGCTAAACTATTGTTTTCTACGCCACTGCTTACTGACCTGGAGAAGCAAAGTTTTCATGATAATCAGTAGAAGAAGCTTGTACAGCATGCCTCATACAATTCCCATCATGATAGTGTCCACTAAGTTTGTTATTAATTAATTCATTCATTCATTGATGTGTTCAATAATTAGAACCAGTCTATGTTAATAGGAAAATATGGATTCAAATCTATAAATTAAAAAGAAGTTACTTATTTGCAGCATGTTATCCATCATTCCTTTTTTGTTCAGTCTTTAAATGCAGAACTACTTTTAAATATTTTAGTGTCTTTTAATGAACACTAGAGCTTAAGGTATCTGTCTCTGCAGTCCAAACTTTCTAAAAGTGAATTGTTGCTCCCATACAAATAAAAAAATATATATTTACATCAAATCAGCAACAAATTAGAGACAGTAACAGGTCAGAGGGTGAGCACCTGCCCATCTTTTGGCACCTCTCAGCTGTCCCTATGCTGAAAGAGAATTCTTATTTTCTGCCCTGAGTTATGCCTGCACAGGATGTCCGTATGTTTGGAGTTATGCCCCAACTTTCAGGCTTGATTTGTCCCTATGTACAGTTTCTCAGTCCCCCTAATGACATGATTTTTGAAACTCTTGAGTATACAAAAAAAAACTTGTGTAGAAGAATTTTGCACTGCAGTTCACTAAAGCCTACAGATTTTACACTGTCTCTGATAAAGTGTTTACATTTTTCCATCATTTGTGTCACTTTTTGTTTTAAATGTACTTCTAAGTAATATCCCACATTTCTTCTGGAAGCGGGAAAACTTATGTGCCTATTTGATATTCAAATTTTACGCTAATCAGATGCCTATATATCTGAATTTATTACTTTTCAAGGGCCTTTGTTCCGAATTTTAATGTCTGCATTCTTTATCTGGGAACCCTAAAAACTTTTTTCTAAAAGGAGAAGAAAATATGAATGTGTTAGTGCAGCTCGTTAATATGCTGTGAAACAATAAAAACAATGAATTGTTCACATGCTGACACCTCTACTTTAATAATAAATTGGAAAAAATATGCATCGGTGGTGGAGGGGTCTGCACTTTCAACTTATCCGTTTTGCTAAAGAAATGCTTTGTCATGGGCATCTGAAAATGTTTCTGGCACTATTACCTTTGGTTTCATAAAGCTAACAACAGACATAAATAAATCACGCCTTAATTCTAGGCTGTAATTGGCATATATGCTGTACATTGTTTCATACACAAAAAAATTAACAAAGCGTAAAATGAATCAAAGTGCAAAGCATGTATTTTCCATGCTGTATTAATATTCAAATTAGCAGTCTTATTACTAAATAATTCCTTTTAGTCACTTTTTCTTTCTTGCTTCACACTGATATATGACCTACATGTGAAGAGACAGATGACAGAGAAAGAGAGAGAGAAAGAAAGAGATGAAGAAAGTGTTTTAAATTTCAAAGAAGAAACCAGGAACTGACACAGTATGCAGACAGATTACAATACAGTCGATATATAATTATACATTTTTGCTTTTCTGCTGACACATTACAATACAGTTGATATATAATTATAAATTGTTGCTTTATGTCTCCCTTTACAATCTGTACCCTTATGTGCCCATATGTTTTGCTGTCCCCTTTGGAAATTAACAGCAGTAAAAATAGGTGCATGTACCGCTTTGTATCTTATCAACTACTATTTACCAACCACTTCATTTCACGAAAACATTTGACTTGTAGCAGTGAATTTGATTCTCCAGAGACTGAGGAACAGATAAGTAAATCATGTGGTATTGACAGATTTCAGAACTTCACTCTTATATTGCACTTGTTGATTGCTAAGTACTCACAATTGTTTGTAGTATATATCAGCTAATTACATTATTTTGTTATACTTTGATATGGATGACACAGCATAAGATATGATGTTTCATTTTCCATGGTACTTGTCTAAACAACTTGCAATACATTGTTTACTCATTATATTTCAGCTGAGATACAGAAGTTTTATATTTGTTAACTTTCAAGTATCTGTATAACCCCAATATGGTGCTTATGGCTTTATTTTATAATGGAGACAGGTTACACCAACCAAATGCCAATTCCTGGAAGTAATATGATAGCTTAGCCCTTTAATATTAGGAAGAGAAGTGAGAGTAAAAACGGAATATTGTGACCAAGATACAAATGATTCTGCAGAAGTTTGCAATGATATTTTTTTATATTAATATAACCCGTGCTATATGTGTAATATGCATTCATTCATTTTTTACATTGCATTTTCATCATTCACTTTATTTTTTATCATTTCACTTAACTGTGATGAAACTAGTTTTTTGACAAGAGTTGAACATTACTATTTTCCCACACCATTTGCTATTGCATTCATGCAATGTTAGTTGGTATGCTCAAGTAACAGTGTTGACAGTGCTGCATAAAATGCTGAAAATATCAAAAAGCATGATAAAAGCTGTCGATATATTTTTACTTTATTGCTCTAATAGTATATAAAAAATTTGCATTTAACCTTATTTTGGTACCTTTTAATAAGGAAAAACATACTTTTCAAAATCTGTAGTCAAGTTTCATGACTGAAGGTACCCAGCAGGACCATTTGCAACACAGTAGAGCATTATTCCATCATTTTTCAGGTAGTTTTCAGGTCTGCAAACTTGGAAAGCTTCAAGAGCATCTGGTACATATGCATCTCTGTTCATACCCTTACAGGCTGATGGAAGATTTGTTTGTGCATGGTTAGGATGCATTCATAACTCATGGTTTACTTCTGAATTTAATCTTGCTGATGGACTAATACTACTTGGAATGGCATCAAATTAGCTGATAAATCCTGTTTTTAGAAGAATATAATTTTGTGTCTTTCGGCTTTTCCCGGTTAGGGGTCGCCACAGCGGAACTCTGGTCCACTAATGATTGGCAGTAGATTTTTATGTGCCAAGAGAATGACCCAAGTGCCATGTAATCGACTTCTTTAGCTGTTAACAACAGAATGTGGAAAATATCTATCTGTCTCAGTGCATGTGCCAGCCCATACACAAGCAGATCTCTTTGTACTAATTTTCCTTTCAACTTGATATTGCCCAGTTGCCCCCAGGAGGCTTCCCAGAAAGGGTGAAGACGTTCACAGCTTCAAATTATATGCTCCCAAGATGGGGAGAATCCCTTCTTATGGTAATGCCAGCAATTAGAGGTTACAACCCCAGAGCTAGCATGTAACTGATTGGGAGTTAAAAATAGGTTAAACAAATATCAGCAAGCAAAGATCCTCAGCTTTGGGAAAGTTTTTGTTCTTCTTTCGGCTTTTCCCAGTTAGGGGTCACCACAGCAGAACTCCGGTCCGCTAATGATTGGCAGTAGATTTTTTTTTATGGGTGCTGAGGTGCCAGCTCAATGCCCAACCTTCAACGAAGGCATACCCATTCTACGCATATCTTTCGAACGCCACTCGAATGCAGTGAGGACATGCAGACTCCACACAGAAGGTGCTCCAACCGAGAATTGAACGGGAGAACCTTTTGCTGTTAGTCAGCAATGCTACCGCTGCACCATCGTGGCATTGACCTGAAAAGGGGTCTTCACTAAGCCAGAGATTTTATTGTCAGTTTATTCCATGTCTTGTTCCATAAGATAGAGCTGATAGAATTCTGGTCCAGGGATTAAAAGGATATCAAATAGAGCAGCATATAACTGAGAAATCCCCATCTTAACATCTCTGGTTTGCTGCCTAAAATTCATGATTAGGTGATATACTAATGGGAGAGCAGTTAACTTTACCTGCTCTAATGGAAACACTGCATAAACCCATGAAAACAGCTGGAAATAATGAATGAAATGAACTGGTGAGAACAAACACTCTGCAAAAAAGCTGCTTGAATTTTATTGTATTATGTGAGTACAACTCAAAAGTATAAATTAGGCCCTTTTCTCACCAAACTCTCAATGAAAAAAAATGCTCAGATGGAAGAAATGCTGGATGTGTCATGTAGGTGAGGAGTAAGGATGCTAAGAGAGTGGGTTGAGTGGACTTATGTAACAAAGCAAGTATTTCTTTGTAAATGGTATCAAGATACTGGGAAGTTCCAGTGGTGGTTTCCTTTGAATAGTATCCTGTGGCCATAACATATACAAAGCCAGCTTTTTTACCTAGGGTACTGAATGTCGGCTAAAGGGGGTAATAGACAACTGCAGCACCTAATAAAGTTAGCCAGGATAGTGACTGAAAAGGAAAGTAAAAGTTGACAAAACATTGAAGGAGAGACGGCTTGTATGCCAACAGTAAGCTTGGAACTCTAAGCCTCCCCCCTAATAAATAAAACTCTGGGTAATAAAAGGGATGACAAAAGGTTCTTAATTTGACTGTTCTTTTTCTGCAAAGTGGAATGCAGTATCCACATTGGAAGTGCTTGTTAAATATAAAGCAACTTGGGATACAATATAATTTTGAGGATGACTAACTTAATTTCAAAAGAAACAGTCTACTCACTCCATCAGAACATTTCAGATAATCTTCTACATAGAAAGTACATCCATGACTCTAATATCTTTAGATGTAACAGCTAGTTGAATGCCGAGATATATAAATGTAGACAAAAATAAAGAGAGGATGCCATTTAGAAATTCATGAACAGAATGATGGAGACCATCCATCATTAATGTGGATTTTGCTGTGCTGACCATGAAGCCCAGTAATGGCTCCCAAACTGATGTATATCCATGCATCCAGGTAGAGTCTGCACAGGATTGTTTAAGAATACTAGAAGGTCATCAGCAAATAATACTATTCCACCTTCATCTATCTCCTCTGACTGGGAATTAAGAGTTTGAATCAGGAAGTATCTCAAAGTAGATGTAAGTGACTCTATAAAAAGCCAACCTTGTCACACCCCTTTAAAAATACCAAAAACTTTGAAGCTATAAGGTTCAAAAACACCATCGCAAAGGATCCCTGGTAAAGTGTGGCAAGCAGGTCTATGAATGGTGCCTGGAAGCCAAAAGGTGAAAGTACCTTAAACAAGACATGGCCACTTTATGCTGCTGAACGCCTTCTATGCATTAATTGAAAGCAGGGATAATGTGCAGTGCAGAAAGTAGAAAAAAAATGGAGCCATGACTAAAGTTAAAAGCAGCTTTAATAATAAAATGTAAAAGTCACTCTTCTTCAAAGTACAAGTTAAAATAACTCAACAGTATCCAAAAGTAACGTTGCTAATAAAAACTTTCACCTTAAGGCTTCTTTAGGCTAATGATTCTCTGTTTTCAGAACTGCAGTACTTAAGTAAAAGTATGTGATTAATACACCTGTAGTTGTAAGTTATGAAGCATTGGTCTTAAACTGAAAGATTCATTAAGATTAGTTACTGTATATGCATTGAAGCACAAAATCCATTTCATTTGTTGTAACTCAGTTAAGTGTTTTAAACTTCCTCCATGTATTTGTTTGTGTACAATGTCTAAAATAAAAAATTTGAAATTATGTGAATTATCAGTACTTAAAATATGCTTATATAAGACTGTTGGTACATACTTGTCTGTTAATATCAAAAATATGGTTGCCACTCCTTTCGTTAAGCTTCCTGATGGTCATGCCTATATAAAATGCTGGACATTGTGTGCATCTAGCTTTATATATACCATATTCTTGGAGTCACAGTTCCCATAAACTTGTATGAAAAAAAATCTGAAAAACTTGTGGTAGATCTTGGCTGTTCCTTGTAGCAAAGTATGTTTTTAAGTTGGCTGCTCTTCTATAGCCAACATTAGGAATAATGGTGGTGATGGAGTCTCTTAGTTGTGGTATTTCTCTTAAAATTGACGAGGATTTAGTAATAATTTGTTTTACTGCTGGAGTATTCCAGTTGTAAGTTAACATGCATCAGATCTAATTATTTCTCTGCGCTGTGTGTTGTATATATTCATTATTATGAAATACAGATCTTGCACCATCATTGCGAGCTGCTATGATTTCTTGGAGTGTTCCTGACCTGTGGATCTTGATAACCTCTTCTGATGTAGTCAGAGGCAATAGTATAAAGTTGTTCCATCATAATGGTGTCTAGTGTATTCAGTTTAGCAACTCTTAGCATTTGATTTTTCAAATTATTTTTAAACATCTGAGGAGGATGCGTGCTTGTGCAATGTAAATTGCTATTCCTTTTAACTGTCTTTTTGTATAAAGTAGTCTCAATTTTGCCTTCTTGACTGATTATTAATTTGAGGTCTAAGAAATTAATTTCTTGACTAGAACTTTCTTTTTTGAAGCTGAGAAACTGAGTATTTCTTGAAATATAACTGTCAAAAGCCTCTAAAATTTGATGGCTTCCTCAGTAGTTTGAAAATATTAATATTTGTGAATAGCCTAAGCATTGGAAAGCAGTGCTTCTGCTTAATTACCACCAGTCTTGAATAATAATTGTTAAATGATTTCTTTCTCTCAATATACGGAATACCTTTTTTGACCAAACAGCTCAGATTATCTTTTGTTTTTGCTGATATGATATAAACTTCACTATGACCAGCCTGGGGGAAACATATGGAGTTGAGAGTTGATCTAATGACCTGTGAGCCCTTTCCAACAGTTTAGGTGAAGGATACAAACCTAATGTGGCTGGTATTAAGACCTGAAGAAATGTAACCATGCCTTCTGCTCAGCTCCCTCCTGTAGCCCAGAATACAAATATTGTGCCTTCTTCTATTTTCCTGAACATCCATTTCTCACAAAGGGATTGTGTAAAATCCAACAAAAGGTGATCTGATGTACCACTTCAGCTACTCACCCTGTCAAATCCTGCAAGGTTTGTGCAAAGGCAGTAGCACGGTCTGCAACTCCAAAGACTAGTTATAATTTCTTAGACTAAAGCCTGTAGGGTTACTTGAAATTATTCCATTGTTAGAGTAAGATGCTCAATAGAGGAGGTAAGTTTAGTTAGTTCCTCTTGTGATCCCCTATTGAGCTTAGCCAGCTGTGGTGAAGAGTGGGGATCATGGCAAAGAAGAAGCATGGTCCATGGGGAGTACCATGACTGCAGAAGTAGTACAAAGTAAGACTGCAAACAAACAATGTCCACATTTAGTCTTGCTTTTTGAGCAGACTATTTTGGTAGCATATATGCTCAAAACAATAAAATAATAAAATTCCCTCCCACTGCCATCCTCCATTGCTGATGCCACTGCAGA
Source organism: Protopterus annectens (assembly GCF_019279795.1). Taxonomy (NCBI): domain Eukaryota; kingdom Metazoa; phylum Chordata; order Ceratodontiformes; family Protopteridae; genus Protopterus; species Protopterus annectens. The sequence goes on along the minus strand of NC_056726.1, from coordinate 92,965,442 downwards.
GATTTTAATAAAAATAGTTTCAGGTCCCTCTCAAGATTCTTTCAGATCACTAAACTCAGAACCAAAAGCCTCCCCAATGAATTTATTGTATTAGTTAGTGAGCTGTACATCAACTCCGTGGCAACAGTCAAAGTAAGTGACAAGATATCATCAGAACTCTAAGCTGAGATGGCTACCATGGAGGAGCGCTCAATCTTCCCTTTGCTATTCAATGCCTACTTGGCCCAAATATATCCCAGGGTGCCCCTTAAATAGCATGGGACATGACATAGCAGGACCACTGCAGTCACCATTTAAAAGTAGTCTCCAGACAGGCTTCATTCCACACAAATGGATGGTCATCTCTCTGCACAAGGGCGGGTCATCAATGGACCATGGGAAATACAGATCCATAAGTCTGATTAATCTCATATGCAAAAGCATGGAAAGAGTTATCATGGGGAAAGATTAATAATGACATAGGAAGCCTTCAGACACTGAATCCAACAGAGTTTGTTTTTTGTCAGGGCCAGATTATCATGCCTACTCATCCAGGTGGACTTCTTCAAGAAAGTCACCAAGGCAATGGATAAGGGCAAAATTGTGCATACTACCTACCCTATCCTGGCTAAGGAATTTGATTTAAAACCCCACTTGGACATTGTAAACAAGCTCACGGAATTAGGCATAAACCTCTATGTTATGCAGTATATAGCCAGCTGGCTCTCATTTAGGACCCATGAAGTTAGGACTATAGAATCCACCTCCACCAAGAGTTCGGTCACTAGCGGAGAATCTCAGGGCTCTGTGATTGTTACTGTCTGTTTTGGTATTTAATTTTCAGAAGTCAACACCAATGTTAAGGATCTTTGGCTGGCCAAGTCTGAAAATTATTACAAGACCAAGTAGATGCTTTTTCACCATACTAACTCATCTTTAACGACAACCTCTTTTCAAATACTTTCCTCTAACAATGCAATCATAACCACTACCTCACAAACTAAGTTACTAGGTGTTATCATTAATAACAAATTGAAATTTGACATTTATCTAGCGCAATCTATCAAAAAAACTCATATCAAACTTGTCTCTCTCTACCGCATTAAGCCATTTCTTACAAATCAATCCAGATTAGACATTACTAGAACTCATCTTCTTTCTACTCTGTTCTATGCCTTCCCCATCTTTACCATACTTTGCAAAACTGAACTTTCCAAACTTGAATCCTGTTATAATAAAATGGCCGAGTTCATCACTGACTCCCCTCAAAGGTCCCACCATTGCTCCACCCTACAACAATTACATTGTAGTTAGAACTCCCACATTGCCTAACCTATACTCAACTCATTTTTACCCACCACTTATTGAACCAGACTGACAACAGCTCAGCATCACAACACTTACTCAAGCCATATAATAATACTCGTCACCTCCGATCTACACATAAAACCCTCCTGTAAGTCTCCAAAAGTAACAACAGGGCTGGGGATTCCCTCTATTCCCACCATATCTCTAAAATCTGGAACTCTATTCCCCAACATATATTAAATGTCAGTCATCATCTTCTTCTTTCGGCTGTTCCCGTTAGAGGTCACCACAGCGAATCATCTGTTTCCATTTCTTCCTGTCCTCTGCATCTTGCTCTGTCACACCAACCATCTGCATGTCCTCTCTCACCACATCCATGAACCTTATCTTAGGCCTTCCTCTTTTCCTCTTACCTGGCAGCTTCATCCTTAGCATCTTTTTCCCAATATACTCTGCATCCCTCCTCAGCACATGTCCAAACCAATGTAATGTTGTCTCTCTGGCTTTGTCTACAAACCTTCCAACCTGGGCTGACCCTCTAATATACTTATTCCTAATCCTGTCCACCCTCGTCACACCCAGTGCAAATCTTAACATCTTTAACTCTGCCACATCAAGCTCAAATTCCTGCCTTTTTGTCAGTGCCACTGTCTCCAACCCATATAACATAGCTGGTCTCACTACCCTTTTGTAGACCTTCCCTTTCACTCTTACTGGTACTCGTCTGTCACAAATCACTCCTGACACTCTTCTCCACCCACTCCATCCTGCGTGTACTCTCTTCTTCACCTCTCTTCCACACTCACCATTACTCTGAACTATTGATCCCAAGTACTTAAACTCATTCACCTTCGCCACCTCTACTCCCTGTATCCTCACCATTCCTCTATCCTCCCTCTCATTCACACAGATATATTCTGTCTTACTCCTGCTGACCTTCATTTCTCTTCTCTCTAGAGCATATCTCCATCTCTCCAGGGTCTCGAAAAATAAATGTCAGTGACATAACTCAATTCAATGAACAGCTAAATGACTACTTATATAGCATCTGAATCTACTCCTGTACCAACCCAGGCCAATCTCTCTGCTGTATACCTTTTCCTCAACCTATGAACTCCTTACCTTTATATCTGCTGCATTGTTTTCTTCTAATCCCCTTCTCCTCCTCATTCACTTTTTTACTAACCTGACTATTAATTAAACTTTTTCTCAATTACCCTCTATGAGAAATCTCTTTCCTCCTTAATAATTTGATATCTCTACACTCAATGTATGATATTATTTTATCCTGATGCCAATGTATATTTATACTTGCTTTAAATATCACTGTATTTTTACCTATGATATTATTGCCTATGTAAGATGTTTTGCTGAACTTTTCTCTCCGGGCCTCTGCTGAAAATGGACTCACACCCAGACGGACTATCCCGGTTAACAAAATAAATAATAAATAAATTATTGCAGGCTAGGAACTGTCATAAACCATCCCCCGAGACCCTAATATCTTCCAGGAAGGGCTAGCACAGACAAATGACTGGTGCCAGAGCAATGGTTTAAACGTCAATACCAAGAAATGCATAACAGTGCCCTTGGAATGTCATCTACCCCAGAAAACTACCTCACTGATAACACACCCCTAGTTAATGACTTGGGGGTCATATGTAGACAGTAACCTAGCTTTCAACCAACATGTTTCTAAGATATTAAGGAAATAATTTTATGTTGCTCAGCTTATAAGCAAGGGCATGGTATCTTGATCCAAGGAAGTCATCATTCCACTGTATTTGGCCTTCATTAGACCCATCATTGAATACAAGGCCCCATTTGGTGTGTACCTTCCAGGCACATGCAAAACCTGGAATGGCCACAGATGTCCCTCACAAAAACAATACAGAGCATTAACAACATCACAGCTGGACTGATCACAATGCTTTATTACTAAAAAAATAAACAAATAAAAAAATAAGGGCCTAAATTACAAAAGCTGCACAACCATCTCAATGCCTTGTCCATCTATTTGATATCTTTCAAGCTACTAGAAGGTGACTTCTGCCTCATGTATACAGCCTCAACAGATCCAATCCCGTCAGATCTATTACACATTTACAAGTCCAAGGGTAGAGTTAGCAACCAGTTATGAGGTATAAATCTCTTTTATGACATAAATAAAGTATGTCAGAGAAACAGATATGTATCGCAGAGAATACCTAACCTATGGAAATATCTTCTACTCCATATGGTTTAACACCCATGTCCCTCAACAAGTAAATGTCCGATATTTCCTTATTTTGCCCATCTTTGGGTTATTTGTATGCAAAATGTTAAGGGAAAAAACTGCCATGGGAATATAAAGTTAGGCTTCTTAAGATCCTTACAGATCAATAGTCTACAAAGTACCTATGCACCTATGTTCTATGCAGATTCCCTCAAAGCTCTGTCCCTGTACTCTGTCTCCTACAGACTGTTAAGGAGTGATCTATGCCTGGCATACAAGTCATGCTTTAGACCATCTCTAGTGGACCTTTTGCATATATGAAAAATTAATCTCATCAGAAGTACATTATATAGGGACTTAAAACTTGCTTGCAATATAAATAGAACATGCTAGAAGGACAGGTATGTGTCTTACAGATTACAAGTTCTCTGGTACAGACTTCTCATTTGTGTGAAGCAGAGTTCTTTCCTAACCATTCAAGTGTAGCCCGGACCAGTGGATGGGAAACTGGAAATTCACTCTTGGTGTGGCATCTATGTCTCTAATGGACAGAGACACTCTCTAAATACCTGACTACCTGTGCCCTTATGTATACTTCTTAAAGTAACCTCCAGGGCACCAAAGCTTGATGAATACATTTGGGATGTGTGGCTAGGCTTATAAAGGCCCCTGTGGTCATTAGCTTAGTATACAATTATGAACCTATGAACATTTAGTGTTAATGAATACGTAACCCAGAAGACGAGTTTGCTATTCCTGAAATGAATACAATAGAAGTTGGAAGCAAAGCAGGGGTTTAAAAGGATATGTTAAGGCAGAGGGTTAACACACTGTCTGCAGAATAACTTGTTATTCATTTTTTTTATGGCAGATACATGGCAGCCCCCCCCCCCCCCACACACACACACACACACGCACACACACAAATTTTGTCCTTGTTGAGTGAGTTGTCATGCTAACTTTGGTTTAAAAGTAAGGAAAAAAAGAATAAAGAAAATAGATAAATCAGTTATTTAATGCCAGTGACAGGAATCCATGTAGGATGTAGTAAACTAGTGCACGTTAACATGCATAAATTAAAAAAATATAATAAAATAAAATAAATAAAAATAATAAAGAAGATGGAAAGAAATGTGGGAAATCTGAAAGGGGATAGTTATATGAGATCTAAGCATTTGCTGGATGTTGCTGTAGGGAAAGAGAGTCCTGGAATGAGCATGACTCTCAGTTTCTCCACTCAGAATCAAGGGCAGTTGGGGGTCATTATAATAAAATAGAGGTAATACTACAAACATTAAATAAATATGTTTATACTGGTGTTACTAATCTGAGAACTGACAGAATATGAAAATGTGAATGCAGTAGAGATGACCTAGTGATGAGAGTGTTATTCTCTAGTTCAGTTGTTCAGGCTTCAAATCTGGTTTCCAGCTCTGAAATTGTAATTTTATTAGCCTTTTTGGGCTGATTTTTATCCCTTTCAACTTTCTGGCTTAAAAATGCATGTGTTGGCACATTTTTCACATCGTGCAGCACCACAGGTCTACGGTTAAACTATTCCAGGTGCAGAAAGTCTGCACTTCAAATTTTCCCTTAGAACTAGCTGGTTTCTAAGTAGTAGCACTAAAATCTGAATCCCTGTGACTAGCACTTCCTCTAGAACCTGCTGGAAAGCACTTGGATGCCTAAAACTGATACAAGCACTCAACTCTCCTTGTCAATAAGGAGAAATTAATCGTAGGCACTAAGCCTATAATTGCAAAGTATCTTGCAAAGGTAAGGGAAAACAGCTCTTGTAATTTACAAAAAAAGCACCTAAACAGGCATGTCCAAGGGTCAGCTTCTGGTGCTTTTTCCTGTCCACCTGGTGAATCTGGGCATACTGGGGCAATGCGGCAACTGCCTCGTGTATACAGACAACCCTCTCCTCCTACTACCCAACACTACAACCTGCGAGAGATGCACTTACATAGCCAAACTGGAAGCAAAGCTCTCTCCAGCCAAGATTGTGCTAAACAGTCAAGGGACAAGGTTAATGCCTGCTCTACACCTCAAGCAACACATAGCCCTTCAAAACCCACACCATCAACACCCACACATAGCAACACTAAACCCGCATATGCAGAGGCGCTTAACATTAACCTGCCCAAGCAACAAGGACTTCCAAAGCTGAAACGCAAACAAACACCAGTCACAACTAAAATGACACATAGCTCACAACACCAGTGTGCCACCCAACAACAGCCCCTAAGGAAAGACAATGTACCCAACACTTTAGTCATAGGTGACTCTATAGTCAGGCACACTGATGTCCCACTCACCAGGCTGAACAAGGAGAAAATAACAGTCAGCTGCCTGTCGGGTGCCAGGGTCCGCCACATAATGCATGCACTCAAGTCACTCCACAACAAGTACAAATATGACTCTGTCAATGTCCATGCTGAAGTGAATGACTTGAGATGTACCTCCCTGGACTTCATGAAAAGAGACATGGAAGAGCTCTCGGATCATGTCGCCCAGGCAGGTATGACCCTAGCCCTGAGTAGCATCCTGCCTTCACCCAGAATGATACCACAGTATAAGGACAAAATGATTGACTTCAACAATTGGCTAAGCTTCTGGTGTCATTCAAAGGGGATCCAGTATCTGTCTGCCTGGAAAGTCATGATCGACAAACCACAATGCTTTGCCAGAGATAGACTGCACCTGTCACCCCTGGGATTCAGGTTACTGGCTAAAGCTCTTGCCACCCCTATAGTGCCTTTTTTAGGCAAGATTCAAAGGACAAAACCACCACTGTAACAGATACAAGCATGCAGAATCTGAAGGTAATGCTACTCAATGCTAGAAGTCTAAACCTCAAAATGCATTATCTCGAGGCACTCCTAAAAATGGAGAACATCGGTATCTGTGCAGTAACTGAGACCTGGTTCAAGGCTCCAGAGAGCACCCCTGCAATACCAGGCTACAACTCTTACCACACTTTTCAGCCACCAAACCAAGACCGAAACACTAAAGGTGGAGGAGTGTCCATATTCACCAAGGATATTCACACCTTCAGGCTAGTTGCCCAACACAATGCATCTGAAATACTCCAGGTGCAACTAACACTAGGTAAGACTGCAAACCAAATTGTAGCTTGCTACAAATCCCCCACCATGCCCCAAGATTCTCACTACACCTTTCTAAACATACTGGAAAATATTAAGATACAACCGAACACCCTAATACTGGGTGATTTCAACTACCCTGCCATTAACTGGGAAAACTACTTGGGTACCAGCAACTTTTCCCAATGGTTCTTGGAATTCATAAATTCCAATGCCCTGGATCAACTAATCCATTGTCCCACCAGGGGCTCCAGTATCCTAGACCTGTTCATTACCAACATGGGAGATAGTTGCTCCACACCAGTGGTCACCCCCTCATTGGTCAGGTCTGACCATAAGCAAATCATTCACATCCCACCCCCACCCCCAGTAAGGAAACCTCCGTAAAAAAACTTCTCCAAAGCCAACTTCATGCTACTCAAGTCAGAAGTGACAAACATCATGGCACCCATGAAGTCGGGGTCTGAAAGTTCGACTACTGAATCCTACACTAAGGCACTATATGAGAACTGTGACGATTGGGGAGATATGGGCGAAGGCTCCCAGCCTAGTTAAATAGAATTTAATATATAATTCTATCAACTATATAAATAAATGTAAAATACAGGCTTGTGTTTTTAAATGTAAGAAAACACTGTGAAATGTGGAACTGCAAAATATGTGACAACATTGCACTCTGCTGGCCCAGTGAAGCATGTTGTATCCTTTCATGTTAGAATTTGTCCCGAGGGCGGCTGGATGATGATGTCATGCCCATTGTTTTAAGGCTAAAGTTTATGACTAGAATTTAGGTGTGAAAGGTGCTTTTATTGCTTTAGTTTCTGTTAGTATATACATGTGAAATGTCTTGTATCATTGTAAGTTTCTGAGGAGGGGTTAGATTGCTAAATAATGCAGTTTGTGGCGTGAGAACCCAGACCAGGTGTTAAGATGATGCAATATGAATACTGGGAAAACCTAAGTGTCAAAAAATGATATAATTTTGGGAGGGCCTTAGAGACATGCTTGTTAGTAATGTTTAAATTCTATTTTTCACAAGAGACCTGAAGCATTTTTGATCTGGACATCTAACTTATCAGCACTCTGCTTATGCTCACATGTAAGTTTGTAACACTGTGATATCTTGTAGGAATAGTTAAAGCTAGTAAAGATTAATTAGTTTTTTTTTAAACCAGACCTGTCCTACTGTATTATTTTAAGTTTCTGTGTGATCTGTGAACTCTTAGATATCTCTGTGGTGTAGTAGATTTGTCTTGTGTTTTAATTATTTATTATTAAATATTTTTAAAACCTTCTACCTGTGGCTGCTTTGTGTAGAGATGAAGTATGCTTTAGGGTACATTATATATTTATAGAGTTTATTGTAATAGGCCACTCTGATAAGCCTTAGACTGTATAGTCACATTACCATTGGATATTAATATTGCACAGTAATAATTGGACACCCTTTTAAGGGCCTTTTAGTAGCTGATATTATTAACTGGGTGGTGGCAGTAATTACTACCATATAGTCTGGGTAAAGGGGCACAGTTGGAGAAGCTTTGTCTGCCTTTCCCAGGAGTGTCTGTGAAGTTGTATAATACTTATCTCAAAGTGTGTGTGTGTTGTGTCAGCTACTTGGGCAGGGACACGAAGCACTGGTTGGACAGAGAGGGTACTGGAGGTTTTAGCTTGCCCAGTTAGGCTGAGACTTGGACCCTATAGCTGTGCCATTGTGGAGTCTTATTGGGGACATGGTGAGCAAGGGAGCAGCCAGCCCCAGACTGACTGTGATGTCTGTGTGCACTTAAGGGAAATTCTGCTTTACTGTGTGTATTAGTTATCCTTTCCTCTCTTCTAGGAGATGACCTCCCTGATGTTAGTGGTGAGGATTGAGGCTCCTTGATTGCTGGGCCAGGGCACAGTCATCAGAAGCACATCCACTCATGCATGAATCATGCCATCCCAAATATAACCAAGATGGTCTCCTCCAAAAAAAGGAAGCCAATCTGGTGGTCTCCTCCTATAAACAAACAATACAACACAAGGAAGAAACTGTTGCAGAAAAGAAGAAAATCCCAGGATGCAAAAAAACTCCCTTACCAGCCTCAGTAAGAAGCTGAGATCCCTCATAAAATCCTCAAAAGCTAGTTATGAAAATAAAATTGCCAAAGATTCCAAAGAAAACCACAAGGCATTCTATGTTTATGTCAAGAATCTAAATTGCAATGCTCAGATCTGCTCTGAGCTACAACAGAATGGCATTAAATATACTAATCCCAAAGATATTGCCAATATCCTGACAGATCGATTTAGTGCCAACTTCACCCCCCTCTCACCCCCTGAAGGGCCCATCTCAATACCAAAAGATTGCCAAATTCCGTTAATCACTGCCACACAAGTAGAAACCACACTCTCCAAAGCTAAGAATACAGCATCCATGGGACTAGATGGCATCCCGGGCTGTGTACTACATGAACTACAAAATGAACTGGCACCTCACCTAAATGTTATGTTTAACATAGCCTCACCTCAGGCTTGTGCCCACAGAGTGGCGCACAGCTACATTTATCCCACTCCACAAGGGGGGATCCACCTTGGATCCTGGGAACTACTGTCCCATCAGTCTGACGAGCCTGATCTGCAAGGGCATGGAATGCATTATCATGGAACTTATAAACAAAGACATTGGCAACCTTCACACAATGGACGCCACCCAGTTTGGGTTCGTGAAGGGCCGATCTTGTCTCCTGAACCTAATTGACTTCTTTGAATCAGTCTCCAGAGCTATGGACGAGGGTAAGGTGGCCCACACAGCCTATCTGGACCTCGCCAATGACTTCGACACCATCACCCACTCTGGAATCATAGATAAACTTACTAAGCTGGGCATAAATCCTTACATCACTCGATGGGTTGCCAACTGGCTTACTGAAAGAACCCACACTGTAAAAGTAGCTGACTCCAAATCCAGCTCCAGACAAGTGACAAGTGGAGTACCTCAGGGTTCAGTCCTGGGACTGCTCTTGTTTAGCATCTACTTCTCTGAAGTACAGGCCAACACTAAGGGACTCTGGCTAACAAAGTTTGCAGATGACTGCAAACTGGGAGCCATTATTGAATACCCAAAATGTGGATATTCTACAAAAGGGCCTTACAGAAACAGATGTTTGGTGCCAGAGCCATGGGCTCAAGCTTAATGCCAAGAAATGTATAGTTATCCTCTTTGGGAAAAACATGTACCCATGAATTACCACATAGGTGGCAGTACACTAAACACCGAAAGTGTGATGAGAGACTTAGGGACATAGGTGCACAGTGGTCTCACCTTCAATAACCAATCACCACAACAGTCAGGAAATCCTATTATGTGGCACACCTTATCACTAAGGGCTTTTCATCCAGAAAAAAGGAGGTCATTGTCCCACTGTACTCATCCCTCATTAGACCCATTATAGAGTATAATTCCCCATTTGGTATGTAACTCACAATATATCTGCAACAGCTGGAAAGGCCCCAGAAATACCTCACTAAAAGAATCACAGGCCTAAAGCAGATACCATATGCTGACCGTCTAAAAAACTCTAGCTATACTCTGTGGCATATCGTCTACTCAGAGGCAATCTCTGCTTAACATACAAGGCCATGTCAAACCCTGAGCTGTTGGACATGCTCCACTTAAAGAAATCCCAATCCCTCAGAGCCACACATGCCAGGGATCTAAACCTTGTCATCACAATGAACAAAACATGCTGGAGGGATAGGTTCCTGACCCAGAGACTCCCCATACTCTGGAATAGACTGCCCATATATGTCAAGCAGAGCGCCTCCTTGGCCCTCTTCAAAAGGAACCTGGATGATTGGATGGGAGATAGGAAATTCACCTCAGGGATCATGTCAGTCACCCTGCTAGACATGAGTCCAGGGAAGTAAATATTGTGGGAAGAAATATCCAGGGAATTGTTATGGCTAGGATTGTATAGGCCCTGGGGTCGATAGCCTAGTACCAACCTATGAACTTATGGTTAAACATTTCCTTTTTGAAGTAAGTGAAATGTAAGTCTACTTACTGGGTATAGAGAAGTATAATTCACCATCATTTAACAGAATCAACCGAATGAAAGGATTTAGGAGGGAAAAGCAATTTGAGATAAGATCAGATCCTTTCTGAAGATGATACTTAAAAGACGTGAAGAGAAAGTTAAATCATTTTGTTTACATGGTTAGATTACAAATAATATCAATATCAGCAATGTGAGCTTGGTCTTCTCTCAGGATTACTTGAAAGCACATGCATATTCACTGGTTGGTTGAAAAGGGTGGGATGGTCAGACTTTGTTAGGACATATTGTGGGACCATATATTAATTGCTTTTTCTCTCCTTTCTTCTTTTCTAGGTTTGGTTGCCCTGTGATCATTGAAAGCCCGTTAAGCAAGGATAACATATGAGGAAGATCTGTTTGGTGAATTAGAAATGAAAGGTAGACAGAATGCTCCAGTGTCCAATAAGAGAAGAAGACTTGCCACTAGCATTGCTGAGTAGATGATAGTAGAGTCACCTGTGAAAAGGCGAGCAGGCATATGAGACAATGCACTGATGATCTCCCATGCATTTATCAGAGTTTAGCATGCCCTGCAGGTTCATCTTTGCCAGACAATGTTGAATGTAATTGTCCATTGGACCCCAAAAGAGGAGAGTCTATATCTTTAAGTCAGTAAGCCGAGGAGTTTTTGGGAGGGCTTCCAGAAAAGGTAGGTCAAGGCTATTTGATGCGCTCTTAATAAAAGGAAGGTTTGGGGCCTTCACAGTCAAGACAATTTTTCAAGGGTAGGTCAGTCTCAGCCAGATGAAAATTCATCAGCCAGGGTTGACACCCACATGAAGGAATAGGGGCAGCAAGGTACAATAATTCACAAGTAAGAGCAGATACAGAAGATATTGAGCCAAGGCTTGAGAAACTGTTAGCACCTTTGGCAAGTAGCATTAGTGGAGCTGTGGCAGGATCATTAAAAGAACTGGCATCTAAGGATCATATCACTTTCAGCATTACTAATTCAATCAAGGATAAGATATGCCTGGGAGAATACATAGATATTTTTGACTTATTAGACACTGGCAGAATTCAGAAGATGTTAGAAGCAGATAATCTGGGGGTAAAAAAAATTAATAGTAGTTTTAGCAGCTATAGATAAGAAGTTCTCATTAAAAATGGGTGCCAGAACTTGGGACTATTAGATAACTGGGTTTACATTGCACATGGTGGTCACAGTAGACAGAAAGAGAAATAAAGATACAACAGGCTACACCACTGTTATCATATTTGCTGACAATTTGTGAGGAACATCACATTTGGGGTGGTTCAGCATGGGCATTCTATAGCCAACAGATTTGCAAACTAAGAGTTGGACATAAAGCTCTTCATTGGGAGGAACTAGATAGCCCCATCATGTCCCACCACCTCCAGAACAGGTCTTAAGAAAATGATTGAGCATTTTACATTGGCAAATTTACATGGCCAGTGTTTTTTTTTATATATTTTTTTCATTTTCTGGCAAGAACAACCACGTGTGATCAAATGGTAGTCCAAGGATACATCATTTGGCTCACTTCCCAATCAAAGTGGCCCTGACTGGACATTGCTACACAGAGCTGAGTCGCCAACTAAGGGAAGAGGTTCATTTCAAAGTTCCAAGAGATTGTTTTCCTTTTGAGGGTTAATACATCAGTAATCACACAGTCCTCCATCAGGGTTAGATAACTAGGACATGAACTTCAGGATTATCCAAACAGACAAATTTTCTTCTTTGCACTGCATTTATTTATTTGCTTGATTGAATATTGCTGGTCTCTTTCTGCGTTTTGTTAACAAAAGTGTGCTGCATTTATTTATTTGCTTGATTGAATATAGCTGGTCTTTGTCTGCATTTTATTTTTCCCCACCATCCTGTCCACGTGGTGTTGTATTCTTAAACTTGGTGGCTTTGGAATTGCCCACCCCTGCTGTAAATTTGATTTTGGACACTCCTCTCAGTCCCATCTCATTTGCTCACTCTACTAAACACAGTGAGATCATTTGCAAAGGACTATCCCCCTGCTTCTTTGATTTTGGACGCTCCTCCCAGTCCCATCTCATCAGCTCATTCTACTGTGTACAGAGAGAGCATTTTGGAAGGCCAGCCCTCTTAATTTCTTAAACTTGAATTATCTTCTGTTTCCTCCTCTCCACTTAAAACACACTCTTTATTCAGCTGCTTTTACTGTAATTGTATTCTTCCTACTTCATTACTTTACTTTACTTTGCTTTGCTGCTTGCTGTTAAGTGTTCAACTGCTTTTATTCTGCTGCATTTATTACTGCTTGTTAGTAGCCTGATATGGTGCTGTGGTAGCATTGTCGCCTCACAGTAAGACGTCCTGTTCAATACTCAGCTAAAGCGTCTTCAGTGTGGAGACATGCGTGATTGGGTGTACCTTTGTTGAAGGTTGTGCGTCAGGGCTGGCAACTCGGTACATAAAAATCTACTGCCAATCATTAGCGGACCGGAGTTCCGCTGTGGCAACCCCTAACCGGGAAAAGCTGAAAGATGCAATAAGTAGCCTGATATAATTTAACTGTTATTTCAAGCCTATTAATTTTGTTTTTTAGCACTTGGGTTTCAGGCCAGTTATTTTACATTTAAGGTTTTTGTGGTCTACACTCTTGTGGACAAATCCTTATCAAAACCCTCTCTCCATAAGTCCATCCAAGTATTTTGAATACTATGTCTGGACAATTCCCATCAGTTTCTGCGGCCAGCCTGGTCAACGGGGGCATACTGAGACAGTGTAGTAAGTGCCTCATCTTCACTGACAGCCCTCTTCTCCTAGCACATAATTCTTCTACTTGTCAGAAATGCATCTACATTAGTAACCTGGAATCCATGCTCTCTCGCACTGCAATTAGTACTCCTGACAAAGAGGAGTTTCCCACCACAAACACCACATCACCCACACCACATAGCCAAGCACAATATACACCCACCCATGCAGAGGTCCTCAATAAAAACTTACCTAAACAGCAAAGACCTCCAAAACACAATCACAAACATTCCAGACACAATACCAAATACATCACATACAGCAGACAACACAGCAGTGTCTCACAAACACAGACCATAATGCATAACAATAAACCAACACAGTCCATAAGGCATAACAATAAACCAAACATACTAGTCATTGGTGACTCAATTGTGAGACATACCAATGTCCCCCTCACCAGGCTTGACAAGGAGAAGGTCATGGTCAGTTGTCTATTAGGGGCCAGAATTTGGCACATCACTCACACACTTAAGTCTCTCTACAACAAGTATGACTCTGTCATTGTCCATGTTGGTGTGAATGACTTGAGATGTACGTGGACTTTATGGAGAAAGATATGATTGAGCTCTCAGAGTATGTGTCCCAAGCAGGTATGGCCCTAGCCCTAAGCAGCATCCTACCTTCACCAAGAATGATACCACAATGCCAACAAAAAATAATTGACTTCAACAATTGGCTTAGTTTCTGGTGTCATTCTAAGGGGATCCAGTATTTGTCTGCCTGGGATGACATGGTTGACAGGCCTTGATGCTTTACCAGAGATGCCCTCCATCTGTCACCCCTGGGATTCTGGCCAAGGCTCTTGCCTCCCCCATTGTGCTTTTTTTAGGCAATGTTCCAAAGGCAAATCTTCCTAGATAAAAGATCTGTCAAAAAGGAAATTGAAGGTCATGCTGTTTAATGCTAGGAGCCTTAACCTAAAAATGCATTCACTGGAGGCTCTTCTCGCACTGGAAGATGCCAACATATGTGCAGTCACAGAAAGATGGTTCAAGGCTGTGGAGAGCACCCCTGCCTTACCAGGCTATACCTCATTCCACACATTCTGACCCCAAAATGAGGTTGGGAAGACTAAGGGTGGTGGAGTCTCTATCTTCATTAAAGAGAAGCACACCTCCAGACTGGTTTGCCAGCATGACACACTAGAACTATTCCAGGTGCAACTGATAGTTGGCAGGACACCCATCCAAACTATAGCCAGCTATAGACCCCCCCCCATGACTCAGGACACCCACTTATCCTACCTCAACCTACTTGACTCCATCAAGGTACCTCCTAACACCTGGAACCTTGGTGACTTCAACTACCCCACAACAGACTGGGTGAACTATTCCTGCACTAATGCACTCACCCAATGATTCCTTGATTTCATCATGTCTAATGCAGTAGACCAGCTCATCTCATCCCCTACAAGGGGAGACAACATTCTGGACTTGGTTCTATCCAACATGGACAACCGCTGCACCACTCCCATAGTAAGTTCATCCCTGGTGAGATCAGACCATCAGTTTGTCTCATTTGAAGATTCTATCCTGCCCAAACCCCAACCCCAGCCATAACCAGGTTAAAAAAATTCTCGAAAGCTGACTATAACCTCCTAAGGGAGGGTATCAGTAACTTCACACCACTGGTCCCCTCAGAGGATGAAGACAATTATGCTGAACAGTACGCCAATGCAGTATACAAGCACCTGTACAACTGCATGGACTCAGACATACCCAACAGAACAAAAACCTGCTCCTCAAAGAAACACAAACCTGTCTGGTGGACATCCTCTAGCAATAAGCTTTACAGCAAAAGCTGTTACTGAACAATTGTATATGCTACGGAGTTCCCAATAAGTGCTTGTTCACCTCTGTTTCAGTATATTATTCCTGCTAGGAATCACCGCTGACTTCTGGTATAACAAGGCTCCACTCCTTCACAAAAATATCCACAACGTGAATGTAAAAGTGATATTTTTATTGCTAGAAAAATAACAAAATGCAAAAGCCACAACTTAAAATACGGTTAAGCGCTTCTTCCGAAAGCCCATATTGTTTTGGGTGGCGGCTTAACCGTATGGCTTTATTTTGTTATTTTTCTAGCAATAAAAGTATCACTTTACAGCGTTAGGATATTTTTGTGAAGGAGTGAGCTGTACCAGAAGTCAGCTGATTCCTAGCAGGAATAATATACTGAAACAGAGGTAACAAACTAATAACTCCGTATATTAACAAAAGGAAGAAACTGTTCTCCAGGGATAAAAAGGAACAAGTTCCAAATTGGAAAAACTCCCTCCTTAGCCTCAACAAGCAAATTAGATCACTACTGAAAACCTCCAAAGTCAATTATGAATCAAAACTAGCCTCCGAAACAAAGGGAAACTACTAATCCTTCTTCAGTTATGTCAGGAACCTGCATGGCAAAGCCCAAGTTTCTTCCAAATTAGTACTTAAATGTACCACTTGCACTGATCCTGTTGACTTAGCTGACCTACTAGCAGATAGGTTCAGTGCAAACTTTAACCACCTGCCCCCCCCCCCAAGGCCCATTCAACATACCCGATACTTGCCCTGCACCTCACATATCTATAGATCAAGTGTTACGGGCCCCAACCAAAGCAAAGAACATAGCTTCCATGGGACCTGATAGTATCCCAGGCTGTATTCTGCACCATTTCCAGCAAGAACTAGCTTCACCATTGAGCATCCTATTCAACCACAGCCTAAGTAAGGGCTTAATTGCAGCAGAGTAGAGAACTGCCATTGTCATCCACTTGAAGGTGGTGCCACTATTGACCCTGGAAACTATTGCTCCCTTAGCTTGACAAGTCTGATCTGTAAAGCCATGGAGTGTATTGTTATGGATCTCATAAACAAGGATATAGGCAATCTACACGCAATTGACCCCACCCAGTTCGGATTCGTCAAGGGCAGATCTTGCCTGCTGAACCTAATTGACTTCTTTGAGACTGTCACCAAGGCCCTGGATGGGGGAAAGTCAGTTAATACAGCATACCTTTACTTGGCCAAAGCCTTTGACACAGTCCCCCACACAGACATCATTGAAAAGCTAACACGACTTGGCATAAATCCCTAGTTCATCAGGTTGGTGGCCAACAGGCTCACTGATAGGACTCAGAAGGTCAAAATAGGTGCCTCCACCTCTGACAGTAGACCTGTCACTAATGGTGTCCTCCAGGGATTTGTCTTGAAACCCCTACTTTTTGCCATCTACTTCTCAAAGGTCCAGACAAAAACAAAAGGCCTGTGGTTGATGAAGTTTGTGGATGACTGAAAGTTGAGTGCTGTGATTGACTCCCCATATGATGTTAACATACTGCAAGAGGGTCTCCCAGCAACAAATGACTGCTGCCAAAGTCATGGCCTTAAGTTAAACACAAAAAAATATATATTATCTTACCATTCAGCAAAAACATGGCCCCTACTGATTACCACATCAACGGCAACCCCGTAAGCACACAACCTATGGTGAGAGACCTGGGTACTCAGGTTAACAACAATCTTACATTTGACCATCATGTAGCGGCAGTGGTCAGAAAAGCCTTTTACTTGGTTCATCTCATAAGTAAAGGGACTACATCCAGAAAAAAAGAGGTTATTACCTCTATGTAATCCTCCTTCATTAGGACAATAATTGAGTACGATGCCCCATTTGGTATGTACCTCTCCAAACACCTGCACAAACTGGAAAGGCCACAGAAATACCTCACAAAGAGAATCAATGACCTCCAACACCTGTCCAATGTGGACAGGCTCAAATCACTATCACTCTATTTGGTATCATACAGATTGCTCAGAGGTGATCTGTGTCTAACCTACAAGGCAATATCGGACCCTGTCCTTCTAGAGATGCTCCATATCCTTAAGTCTAACTCCTTGCACATCACCCACTCAAAAAGCATAAATCTAATATGCAACATCAGCAAAACCTTCTGGAGAGACAGGTTTGTCTCCCAGAGGCTGCTCCGTCTCTGGAATAGACTTCCCATACATGTTAAATAGAGTACCTCACTGACCCTCTTCAAACACAACCTTGATGTGTGGATGGGAAACCACAAATTTGTCCCAGGGGTTCCACCTATGTCCCTCACTGACAGGGGCAACAGGTGCTGATTGTGGTTTCTTTTTTTGGGGATAAACTCTTAACTTAGGCTTGTAAGGGCCTCAGGGCCATTAGCCTAGTAACCTCCTTTGATCCTATGATCCTATTGCTAAGTTTTTTATCTGTTTCCTTATTAGATCTGTAGCACCTACTAATAATTTGGTGGTCTAGAATTTATGTGCGTTTTTGTTCCTCATAGCAGATCTAGAAGCAGGCAAGTCGATTGGTCTTTTTAAGGTTCCGCCTGAGGATTCTATTATCACATCCCACATATGCTTAGTGCCTAAGAGGGTCAGTTTCACCTCATTCACCATTTGTCCTTTTCTACTGGGTCTTTAGTAAACATTGTATGCCTCTTTAGATGAGGAGGCAAGAATCATTGAAAATGTTTTCAGATCCTTGGCTTATAAAATTTGATATTGAAACTGCTTTCTGTTTACTGCCAATCAAACAATATTGGCCTCTCCTTGGCAGAGTCATTGAGGGGCAATTGTACATTAATAGAGTAATGCCAATAGGGTGTTCCACCTCATGATCAACATTCAAGCATTCAGCATGGCCCTTTATTGGTGCTGGCAATGTAAAGTTATCCAAAAGGTTGCATACCTTATTTAGACGATTTCCTCATTGCTGGTGTAGGGAAACCAGGACCAAGGAATGGATGGAGATTTTTATCAGCTTCTATCAGAAGCCGGCAATATCCCTTGTGCCAGAGAAAGCAGAGGGTCCTACTCAATCAATTCCATTCTTAGGCCTTGAGGACTTTAAAGCAAACACTTTTAGACTAATGCAGAACAAGATTCAATGGTTGAGATAAGCCATAAAAGAGTTATTAGGAGCAAGGGATATCAAAATTCACAGAGTGGTGATGATTTAGGGCCTTTTCAATTTTACCTCTTGGGTGGTGTCCTCAGGTACGACTTTTCTCAGATCTCTAGCCAATATGTAAAGAAGGATTAAAGGAAACATCACTGGGTTTGTGGGGTGCAGGGGTGTATCATCAGAATCACTACACCTTTTTACTGATGCTGCAGCAGGAAATTGGTTGGGGCATATTTACACAGAAGTTAGATTACCTCTCCTTGGCCCATCTCATGGACTCGGGACAGAAAAGAGAAACATTACTTTCTTAGAATTTATGCCGATATGAGAAGTAGTAGGCTGGCAGGAACACCTTAGGAACTAGAAAGTGATTTTTTCTTCCAGATAATCAAGACGTAGTCAGGGTACTGGTTTAGAAATCATATGGGTCTACCTATATGCAGTCCATTTTCAGGTTTATAGTTTTGCACAGTTTATAGATTAACCTAGCCTTCACAGCTGTTATGTCTCTGCAAAATTAACACGATAGCTAAGGGCATTTCCTGTCTTCAGCTCTGCAGATTATAGGAACTGGTTTTAACTGCCCAGCTCAATCCCACACCCATTCCTTTGAAGATACAGCATATTGGCAAAGAGTGATAGTGGATCTTTTGGGTAGATCCTGGGCTAGCAGCAGTAGGAAGTCCTATGATTCTGTGGTCTTTGCATTTAACAGATTCTATTTCAGTTTTCTATGATCTTACAAGCACTAGTCAGTGTCCCTGATCATTTGCTTTATACTGTTTAGATGCCATTTGAGAAAAGTAGTAAGCTAGATCTGCATCCATTTGACAGATCTAGATTAGTTGGCCAGGTTTCTAGGATTAAAGTTTATCGGTCATGGTCTGTAAGAAAAAAAATGGAGTTGAATATAACTTCTTTACTATACACAATACCATATTATATAGTCTTTCATGCAAAAAGTGTGTTATGTGTTTTAATTTGCTGATAAGCAGGGTCCCCTGAATTTTTTCTCAAACCTGAAAACTACTACCATGACATCATGAAAAACTCTCCACAATGCCTTGCTGCCTAAAATTAAGTATAAGCTACAGTATTTTTATGATAAAGGCAACAGTAGTGGCTTCATACTTCCTAGAAAGATAAGTTGCCAACTAGATTTTGCAGCAGTTTTGCTCTTTCTAAAATGTATACTTAAAATATTCTTCTTTTTCTTTCTTTAGTGTTGGCAATGTTTGTTTTAGTAATACTGGTAGGAAAACATTTTCCAGAAATGTGTTCTTGCCTTACAAATAGTAATTTTCAAAACTGACTCTTCTTAATGTTGTTATTGTGAATTGAGAATGTGTACACAGTGCATTCAGTTATGACATGCATCAACATGTCTTGAGCATGATTTCCTCTAAATAAATGTACTAATTAATATTTCCCATGTGACTATCCTGGATCTAGGCTCATAGATATGGCAACTTCTTGTACAGCTCCAAATGTATCATCATGTCCTGTTAAATCAGACTCTAATTTAGTGACCTTTGCCTTTAAAACTGGTGGTACTTCCCCTGTAAATAGCTGTGTGTTCAATGACTACTCCAAAGCAAACCTTCTTTAGTTACTTGATTGCTTAAATAAATTCTGCTGTAATCCTCCTCTGAAAGATTCTATTGCTAAAGCTGCTACCTATGCAGCTGAGTTCTTAAATAACTGTACTGACAAGACAGTCCCTATCTGGAACAAATATAATTGGAAGTTTAAAAGCAGACTCCTTGTGGTGGAATACCTGTATAAATATATTATATAATAAGAGAAAGAAACTGCTTAATGCTTATAAAAAGTCTCATTCTGCCTATCTCAACTACTTAAACAAGCTAACAAAGATCTTAAAGGAACCATTAAGAATCTCAATGCTGAGTATGAATTTAAAATAATTAAAAACAAAAAGCAACTTCAAATCTTTCTTTGCCTATGTCAAGAAGTTAAGAACTAATGCCCAACAATGTTCGGAGCTATCTTACAATACTGCTGACACAAAAGAAATAAATAACATCGTAGTTAACAAATTTAGTGAACATTTTAGTCTACCCACAGTTACAGCTATACCACAGGTTCCACAATCCCAGCCACCCCTTTTAATTACTTTAGAACAAATTCTCTCAGTCTTTTCAAAAACTAAGAATACATCATCAATGGGATTTGGCAGCATACTGGGCTGCCTAATTATCAGTGATGAATATGGCTTTTCTAATCCTCTACTTAAACATTTTAATCTAAGCCTCTCCACTGGTTACATTCCTGAACCCTGGAGAACAACTATTGTAATGGCATTTCACAAGGGTGCCCAATCACAGACCTGGGTACCTATAGACCCATTAGTAGCCTATTATTATTATTATTATTATTATTATTATTATTATTAGTAGCCTATTAGCCTCATATGTAAAACTATGCAGTGCATTATCTCAGACTTTATTAATCTGGACATTTGAAAGTCTCTTAACCCTAGACCTTAATAAATTTTTCTTCATCAAAGGAAGGTCATGCCTCTTTAACCTCATTACAGTGGATAGTGGCTATGCAGCACATGCAGCATATCTAGAAATGGCCATGGACTTTGACACTTTTCCAAATGCAAGCATAACTGATGGACTTGTAATTCTGAATTTAAATCCCTATATTGTGCAGTGTATAGCTAACTGATTCTCTGACAGAACCCATGTCATTAGGATAGCAGGTGCCACATCTAAACGCAAAACAAGTACCAGTGGTTTACCACTGGGCTTAGTTTTGAGTCCTCTTCTGTTTGGCATATATTTCTCAGACCTTCAGGGCAGCACATGTGACCTATGGTTAACTATGTTCACAGATGACTGTAAATTGGGTGTTGTTATTCGATCTTCAACTGACTCACGATTGCTTCAGCATGGCTTAGACCATGTTAACAACGGGTACAAGGACAGTGGTCTCAAATTAAATGGGAAAAATGTAGTATAGTTCATTTTGGTAAAGAGTTTCACTTACCATATAGGAGATGCACCCCTTCAATCAGACACTGTTGTAAGGAATCTGAGTACTCTTGCTGATAATTCCTTATCATTTGACTATCATGTCTACACAGTAGTTCAGAAAGCCTTTTATCTGGCCCATCTAATTTCCAAAGGTATCTGCAATAGATCCAAACAAGTCTTAATTGCCCTTTACTGCTATCTTATCAGACCCATTATTGAATATAATGCACCTTTGGCATGTTATTTATCTAAACATATCACACAGCTTGAGAAACTTTGAGAGATTTATAACTAAAAAGATCAGAGGCCTCAAAAATCTTAGTTATCAGGAGAGACTAGCAGCCCTTTCTTTGTACTCAGTCTCTTACAGACTCCCCCATGGAGACATGTGGCTAGTCTTTTGTGCCATGAAAAATCCAACCCTATTTGATCTTTTATTCCTCCACAGGACTAATAGTACATCAAATACTCATTTAAAAGAGCTAAACCTTCAGCAAGATATAAATAAGACACACTGGCGTGACAGACTAATATCCCAATGTAGCCATCACCATTGTAACAAACCTCCACCTCATGTCAAGCAGAGTAGCACCCTTGTAATCTTCAAGGTAAACCTATATAACTGGATGGGTAACCTCAAATTCTCTCCTGGTTTACCTTGTCTTGCTCTTCTTAAGGCTACAGGGAAATTTTGAATAAAGTTTTTCTGGCTAAGCTTGAAATTGTCTGCAGACTGATTACCTGGTACTTACTTATGAACCTATGAACCTTGGTGCTTTAGACTCATGATTAACTATATTACTTGAATATTTCTCAGGAAAGGCAAGCCATAAAGTTTTCTGAGTGTGTAAATTAAAAACTTCTATAACCCCCCCCCCCATATGTTTAGATTTTAAGATGCTAACATTTTCATTAGTAATCTTAGGCACAGTTATTCTTCTTTCAGTAGTGGCATTGCTATAAACAAATTTCTCATCAAAACAAGAATATAGCTTTAAATAGAACAGGGCCATTGAAGTGCCTGTGGCTGCAATTCTAACCCATGAGTAGAACTGACCATTAAATAAATGAATAGATACTCTCAGAATTTCTTCTCTTTCAGCTGAGATCAATAATGAAATTTCATTGCCGGGGTATATTTTAATCCAAAATAATACTTTAGAATAATTATCACAAACCTGTGATTTATGCATTTGTGCATGTTTTGAGGTTTAGCTATTATCTTGTAGTAAGTCACAGTCCTTAACATTTCCCGAGTCATACTAAATAATACAAATGTGTTAATTAGTAATACTTCTGTAGTGGAACAATTTACCTGGAGTGTCTACACTCCAGAAAAAAAATGTTTTGACAAGTAAGCCACTGTTGAACATGACTGTACACCTTTTTTGTTCATCTTAGGTTAACCTTAGCAAAATGTGAACATGGATGTTTAGCAATAAACAATTCTAGTGTCAAAAAAACTAAGCAGCACTTTTCTCTAGTAAATTCAAAGAGGTAATTAGTATACTTAGGCTGGCATTCATAATCAACTTGTGCTGAGCAGAGCAGAAATTGATGTATGCAAATGGCTGTATCATGAACTGTAAAGAAAGGTGCACAGTTTAATAAATGCATAGTATTAGACAGATTAGTGGTTATAAAAGCAGGTCAAGCTTCATAGTTTAGAGTGTGTTAGTTTAAGTGCAAAGTAGGCAGGAACTTATGGGGTTACAGCAAGTAAAGATGCTTGGAGCAATGGCAACATTCATGAATGAGCACTTAGTTTCTATAAATGCCCATACCTTGTACCCAGTAGTGTGACATGGTGGCAGGCAGCGCAAATGAAAGTTGTACCAGCAATAGGTTACATACCATCATCTAACCTGTTAGTAGTTACCAGGCCATCTTTGAGTAGCTGAGATGTCATATGTGCATTAGATGTCAAGTGTTGCCCACAAACAGGAAGAGGAGTGCATGGGTCTCCAATACTGTCGACATTAAGACATGCTTAACTTTTACCGCACTCACTGCAGAGATTTTCCAGAGACAAGTAGGGGTTGGACTGCAGAATGCTTGGCTCATCTGAGCATGATACCTCCACATATGAATGAGCATATCTGTTTCAAAACAGTGTAAGAAACTTCTCTGTGTGGAAAATATATCTAGTTAATCACTGTATATTAATCAGATCAGATAATGGTAGTAGAAATAACGAACTTAAACTCAGCCTAAGTAAAAAAAAAAATAATAAAAATATATAATTTCAAATACTGTACAGAATTACTAAGTATTTGAAAGTAATCCAAGCAGGGTATGCAGTCTGTTTCCAGTCGAAAATCCTTTATTAAGTACACAGACTTATTCTGTTAACTTATTGTTATATATTATATACTATTATAATATATTATATATTATAATAAATATATAATAATATCTATATATTATAATAAGTATTATATTATACTAATGATATATTAGAATATGTAGATATTGTTAGCATATCTGTTTCACCACCACACCAGAGGAGAGCCATCACAGCTATGAATGTTTTTTATAACATCACCTGAATCCCTGAAATACTTAATGTTACAGATTGCACACATGATAATAAAGGCTCCACCCAGTGTCCGTGGACAACAGTATGTTAGTTATAAGGGCTGCCATTCCATCAGCACCAAAATTGTATGCAGCTCAGTGGTTAATAGCCAATGTGTCTGCACATTACTCTGACAGTGGTTATGATTCCCACATCTGGCTTACAAGTCCACTATATTGCCACTGCCTTCATAGAGAAATTCCATAGGACAGAGGTGCTGAAAGCTGTTGAAGACTGGGGGGGTGGGGGGGTGGGCGTGACAGGGGCACTTAGTGATCTAAAAAGGGCAATTTTTTTTAAAACAATTTACTATTACAACATAGGTTCAATTGGAGGACATTTTAAGCTTAGCCAATTTCTATTTTGGTGCTTGAATTAACATTTCCTGATTGGTCTTACCTAACCCATGGCTGATAATTGTATATTAGCCCTAGTGAGAATAAATGTGATCACACTGTAGATAATTTGAGGAGACCCATGTAAGGGATGCATCATTTAACAACTGCCTCTATCCATTAGTGGCACAAGGGGTAATCCTGGAGTACATTTTCTATTACCCATCCTTAGATCCAAGTTGCATTTGAATGTGGACAGGGATGAGCTTTGTTTTACTTGAATGGATAGTCTGTTGTGGACATATATCCATCGCTACACAACATTCAGTTTAGATACCTGGTCTGAGTATTTCTGATGCCATTTGACTTGCTGATGTTCAGTAGGTCCATATGTATTATATCAGAGGATGCCTTGTGTGCCAGACACATCACATATAAGCACTCTGTAGGACACTGAGTATAGTGATAAATCTTTGAGGTGGTCAATGCAAGACCTACTGTTTAGGACCTGTATCCTTTTAGGAAGGTATCTCTGTGGGTAATCCAGTTGTTGCATGGGTCTGGACAGATACATGCCAAAGTGGGCATTATAGAAAATGGTTGACCTAATGAAACTTTGCAAAGGGGAACATAACATCTCTAGATCTAGTAACAATCAATTTGTTTATAAGCTGTGCAATACAGAAAGACTTTCTTGTGACTCTGGGCACATGTTGGTCAAACGTTAGGTCACTGTACACACAAGTTCCCAAACACCAGTGGCAGCTGGTGAATTCAAATTAAAGGAGGGCTGTAGAGGACAGCCAAATGGGTGTGGCCAGTGGGAAGGGGTGTGGCCAACTAGAAAGGGGTGGGGATATGCTCAAAACCACAACAACTGGAACTTTAAATACGTTGCCCTAGGTGCCAAACCGTCATTATGAGAGTCCAATCAAGACAAAATGAAGTGTAGAAGAAAAAAAATATTTCAATGCATTGGCTACATGACAGTTTATTTAATATCTAGATCAAAACACAAAGGTTGTGAGGCATGAAAAAATAAATTACTTTTTAAATACATTACTGGAATGCCAGTCAAAATCAAGTATAAAAAAACAAGCAGCACTCAAGTCAAACCACCTCTCCTTGCAGTTCCAATTATAATTTATATTCAGCTTTATAAAATTACCAAGTAACATGCTGAAAGTAGCAATCTGTGATACCCCCACTTGTAAAAATGTTTCTTATCCAAAAAAGACCTGCTGCCTGACATCAGCTATCTACTTGTTTCATGGAGAAGACATGATCAAAGTAAAAAATGAACAGCAAACAAGAAACAAGCTCAAGATAAATTGCTTAAAGGATCACTGCACAACTTATGGACCACACATAATAGATTAGCATTCTGTTTAGTTTATGGGTAATGCCTGCAAAATGACAGCATGTCTCCAATAAAATGTAATGAGCTTCTAAAAATACTGTAATCCTGTCCTTTATTACAAATACTGTCATATGCATTTCATTACCCAAGGCTTATATGTTATCTAGTTATGTAAATATTCTCTGCATGGCAGCAATAAAGGCTTTCAATGCTGGTAATTCTTTAACAGTATGCTTATTAAAACTTACTTGCATCTTACAATCTCCGACAAGCTTACTTGATGGTCATTAAAGCATTGTTACCTAAACACAGAGCAACAGGGCACTGTGGCAGCATGCATTTTCTGAATAATAAGAAGCATAAATCAACAGTATAAAAATATGACAGAAAACCAGAACATTCTGCAAAATCAAGGACAGATGAAAAGCCACTGCCGTACTTGTGTCCCCCTTGGATGGGGAATACTCTGCACACTTACACTGCATACCTGCTCCTTGCCTTGCTTGGACACATCCAGAGTTACTACATGGGGGAGTGGGATGCAACAAGTATGTCACAATTTGAAATGTCCCTGGCTGATGGTGATGGCTCTGACACTCATATCTCTCAACCTCAGAGCAAGAAATCTGGACAAAGCCATACATAGAAGTGGGACACAGGCCCAAAAATAAGGACAATTTTTAAATATTGCTCTTATAAACATAGAAAGATAATAAAATAGTAGTAGGTCTTGCATTAGTATGAATTTTTTGAAAGGTATGAAATCTGAAACTCAAACGTCTGCCATTATTTTGTAACTTCAGTCTTTAATGATTTGCCACTAATTTGACAGAAAACCACAATTCTATGAAAAACGGACCAAAAATGTGATGCAAAAATATAAAATTGCCACACAATACAGCTGGGAACCTGTCAAAGAAGGGACACCTTTTTAATATTAGTACTGCTAACTTGAGCAGCTGACAACATTAGAGAATCTACATGCATTTCTAAAATAAAAGTAATCTATAAATCTGATCATTACAGTTATTTATAATTGTAAACCCTCCACATTTTCTTCCAAAATTGCTATTTTGCAGAGGGATTATTGGGGAGAGCAACATTTTGCGCCTAAATTGGGGACAGTTGAGAGGTTTGGATATTCCTAATTCTATAAAGCAATTTATTTGCATGTACCTCTCAACCTCTTAATGCAGGAAATCTGGACAAGGCCAAATATATTGGGGGAACATACAAACAGTACTAAAAATTGCTCTTGTATAAACTTAAGACAGTTGATAGAATAATAGACAGTTGATAGAATAACAGGTCTTGCTTTAGCATGCATTTTTCTGAAGGTTACAATGTCTGAAACTTAATGTCTATCATTATTTAGTGACTTCATTCCTAAATGATTTGCCAGAAAACCACAAATTTTATGAGGAACAAACCAAAACTAAGAAGCAAAAATCTATTCATTCTGCAAAAATCTGGACAGTTGAGAGGTATAGTTTAGCCAAGGCTGTCTTGAGTTTGCTGCCCTTTCCCCTCCCAAAATCATGATTGAATGGAACCTCTCCCCTGCAGCCATTCCAGTGCCCCATTCCTTGGTTATTTCGCCCTATTTACCATAAACACTAATGTGCATACTGCTTTACTTCTGCAATTATTTGGATTTTATTTGAATGTTTTATTTTGCATTTTACAGCACAAACACTAATAAATATCTGCTAAACAAATCAATGCAGTCTCATAATGAAAATAGACTTGGCATTAAAACTTCTCTGCCCTTGAAACTCACATTCATTGAAGCAGCATTGAAACCCACATTCGAAGAAAATATATTTTGCCAGTGGCAGATAAAGATTAACTTTGGGCTGTTTTCAAATCATAGGCCCCTTGCACATGAAACATACATGTGCTCTTTGATACATCTTCCTGATTGTATTAAATTGTATTCCTTGTACAATACAGAACAGTTGTTAGAGGGCATTTTAAATTTATTGTTTTTAACATTTTTCCAGTAAACAATGAAACAAAATGCATGCACCAATAATGACAAAACTGCCCAATTCAGAACATTTCCATCATAAAAGTCTACTCAGACTTCTACAGTCCACCAATATCAGTAAACGTGCACAATCTCTGAAGTAGTAAAAGCATCTAAATAATTCCACATTAAAGAAATCTGTAACTAATGAAGAGGTTGCTGCTAGCAAACAACTTTATATATTTCATTGTTTCATCTACAAATAAAGTGCCTGTTACCCTTAAGGAATAAATTGCTTATGTTGTGTTAAAAAAATGATAAGCTAGTAATATTGAAATAGGGAATGGATGACAAACTGATAACAGGTTGATAGTTACTAGGTATCTTCGCCAAAAAGGACTGCAGCATCCACCCCCCCCCTTTACAACACATTACAGTATCAGCAATGCATCTAACTACTGTGGGAGTAGAGCCCACAGCCTTCTGCATCAAAAGCAAGTACATTACCTGTTGTGCTATTAACAATACAAGCAGGCTCACCTTAAGCAGCACTAATCTTTTGTTCCCAAGCAGCTCTCAGCTCCTTGTAAAATCTACTCGACACTCAGCTGTATCTCTGAACTTTGCAGCACAAGAAATCTGGAAGCCAACATTTATGGGGGGGGGGGACAAAAGCCCAAAAATCAGGGACACATTTTAAACATTGCTTGTATAATGTTGGAAAGTTGCTAGAATAAAATGCCATGTTGCTACCAAACATACCACTGCCAAGTCTGGAACCCAGGAACCTGTGCAAAACAGTCAGAGTAACATACCACTATGCTAAATCAGCTGTTTTGTGAAAAAGAGGAAGACTGAAACTTAAATGGCTACCATTTGGTGAATTCAGTTCTCACCATACATCTCAACCTTAGCACAAACAACCTGGACGAAGCCAATAATGAGGGAATACAGCCCAAAAAATAGGGACAAATTTCAAATATCCATCTTATAAAGTTAGAAAGTTGCTAGAATAAAAGGTTTTGTGTTACCATGTACTTTCTGAAGAATATGAAGTCTGAAATTTAAATGCCTGCCATTTTTATTTAACATTTGTTAACCAGGAAAGTCCGACTTGGAACAAAAGCCAATTTTCAGCACAGGCCCAGGGAGAAACACTTCTGACACATGTCGTTGTAAGATGAGAGGGCATGCTGACTCCACACAAAAGGCATCCCAGCCAAGACTCAAACTAAAGAAAGCTGTAGCTGTCAAGCAACAATGCTACCACTGCACCACTGACTGTACATGGAAACAAAAATACAGAAACCACAGACTTTAAGAGGAACAGAACAAATAGGAGGCAAAAGTCTGTACTAAAATAGGAGGACATGCAGACTCCACACAGAAAGCACCCCAGCCAAGAATCAAACCAGAGAAACTGTAATTATCAGACAACAATGCAACCCCTGCACCACTGATTGACTAACAAAAATATAGAAACCACATATTTTATGAGGAACAGAACAGAACAGAACAAATATGAGGCAAAAATCTGTAATTTTTTTATAAATGGTGGTGGGTAGGGAATTCAGGCCTTTGTCACCTACATACAGGGTTCAAGCCTGAGGTATTCCCTACCACACCACCATGAGTTCTTTACTGAAGTCCGGCGATCGTAAACATGTTTTCTGTACTTTGTTTTTGTGTTTTTTTACTTTTACTTTTTTGTTTTCTAGGTGGGAGGGCTACAGTCCTGCAGTCCTATAGCACAAGCCGCCCCTGCCAAACACCAAACAACTGGGTCAGTTCTCAGGGGGGATAGTCAATTTGGCAGTTCACTGGAGTGGAGTAGATGACTTCACAAAGGATGCAAAAATGTATTTCTTGGAGTTTAGTTTCAATTCATGATTCTGGCACCAGTTATTGTTTGGGACAAACCTTCCTGCATGATGGTTAAGTCATTTGGGGATTCAGTAACTGCTCCTAGTTTGCAGTCATCTCAAACTTAGTCAGCCAAAGCCCTTTGGTATTTCCTTTTACGTTTGATATGTATATGTCAAACAGAAAAAGTCTCAGCACCGAACTCTGGGAGACATCATTGGTGACTGGTCTCTTTCCCTAATTTGACCTCCTGCATCCTGTGGGCAAACATACATATATACGTTCTTTGATTCACCTTCCTGATTGTATTAACCTGATTGTATTAAATTATATTCCTTGTATAATACAGTACCACTTGTTAGAATGTGTTTTAAATTGGTAGTTTGGAACAGAGTTCTAGTGAGCAATGAAACCAAATGTATGAACCAATAATGACAAAACTACACATTTAAGAAAACTTCAACCATAAAAGGCCACTCAAACTTCTGTCATTACAATCCACCAATATCAGTAAATATGCTGCAAAAGTAAATCATCTAAATAATTTCACCTTAAAATGATTTGTAACTAATGAAGAGGTTGCTGCTAGTAAACAACTTTATATATCATTGTTTCATCTACAAATAAAGTGCCTGTTGCCCTTGAAGAATAAATTGCCTATGCTACATTAAAAATGATAAGCTAGTAATGTTGCAATGGGCAATGGATGGCAAACTGATAACAGGTTCATAGTTACTAAGTAACTCCTTCAAAAGAGGACATTCATAGGACTGCAGCATCCACTCCCATTAAAGTACAACACAGTATAGTATCAGCGATCCATCTGCATACTGTGGGAGTAGAACCCACAGCCTTCTGCATCAAAAGCAAGTATACTACCTGCTGTGCTACTAACAATCAAGCAACTTAGCATAAGTAGCATTAAACTTCTCTTGCTCTGAAGCTCTCAGCTCCTTGTAAAATCCACTTGACGATCAACTAAATCTCTCAACTTTGCAGCACAAGAAATCTGGAAAAAGCCAAAATTTACTTCAGGCGGGGGGCAAAGGCCCAAAACCAGCAACACATTTTAAATATTGCTTGTATAATCTTAGAAAGTTGCTAAAATAAAGTGTTTTGTGTTACCATGTGTTTCCTGAAAGATAGGAAGACTGAAACTTAAAAAGCTATCATTTTTTAGTGAATTCAGTTCTCATTGATTTGCCAGAAAAACACAAACTTTAGGAGGAAAAGGCCAAAAGTATGAGACAAATATTCTGTAAAAATCTGGACAGTGGCGAGCTATGGACTCAACTCCCTGAATCACAAGTGGTGGTATGGGTAGAAAATTCAGGCTCTTGTTTGAGCCTGAGTAACACTAGCCACCTAACTGGGGCATTTTACACACACACACACGCACACACACACACACACGTGCACGTGCGTGCTGGAGCAGCATAACTCCTGCAAATAAAAGAACAAAACTCTCCATACCGGCATGAATCTGGCAGCACCAACAGAACAGCAGCAGCATAACTCCTGTAACACAGAGTAATAAGAGAACAAGAACAGCTAGTTTAGTTAGTTTAACTTCACTGCGCAACTCCACGTTAGTGTGAAAACCCCACTTCATTAATTTTTCCTGACAGGTTTTGCAGCTGGAGGGGGGGGGGCACCCCCTGGCTCTATGATGGCTCTATGATTCTGGCACCCATGCCATAGGACCACTTAGTTGGAAAATGCATATATAGATATATATATTTTCTTTTTTTTGGCTGGGGTGCCTTCTGTGCAGAGTCTGCATGTTCTCTCTGCATTTGTGTGGGTTTCTTCTGGGTGCTCCGGTATCCCTCCATGTTACAAAGACATGCATCTGGAGCACTTCTCCCAAGGCCTCCACTGAAAATTGGCTTTGTTCCAAGTCGGACTTTCCTGGTAAACAAATGTTAAATAATAATAAAAAAAAAATATATATATATATATATATATATATATATATATATATATATATATATATATATATATATATATATATATATATATATATATATATATATATATATATATATATCTCGCAACCAACCCCATAGCCCACACAAGCTTTCAAATTTAGTTAGAAACCTATTCGTAAAGAAAAAAGTAATTGCTGAAAACAGTAGCACTGTCCTCTCCTGCTCTTTGATGGCTAGCAACTGGAAGACAGGATGGAGTTTCAGTGTTTGTTCTGAAGAAGTCTGAGGGATACTCGGATGAAAACACATGTATTTTTCACGTTTGTGGCATTAATTAAACTACTGCACTTTACCAGCAACTATGAGGAACCTTTTGTTTGTCTGGTTTTTGGATTTTATATATATATATATATATATATATATATATATATATATATATATATATATATATATATGTTACATAAGAGGATTACTAGGAAACATACAGACTGCCCATCCAGGGAACATCTAAACCTGCTACAACCACCTCTGTCATACTCAGCACTACAATATCATCCAGCAATTACAGAAAGACAAAGAAACCGAGCAGTAGGTATACCACACTCCTCCAAATAGCAATAGGTGCACTACATAGCAATGCAAATGAAGTGGCAGTGTTCTAATCCTGCTCTATGAACTCATGATGAGCGCACAGTCACAGTGTTATGTCACATGGAACAGATATGATACATGCAGTATTAGTTATGCTATGCTGGCAAAGTATCATCGAGTTAGTTATACTGTGTGCTTAACATGCCCACATATACCATATGGGAGGGATTATGCAATGGAGCACAATGTCACATAACAGACATCATAAACCTGGTGGGAAGACATATGATTAGATGCAGAAATAGGGATCTTGTGGGAAGGAGTACTCAGTGCTATAGACAAAAATCCTTTGGTGACAGGGAGAAGATGCCACTACAGGACCATGACTGGCAGGAAGTATCAGTACATGGCCATGATCTGAGGTCACTGCTCTGTTTTTTTGTGGCACCACAGGACTGTGCCTTAGATGGTGCCACTGTGTAATGGTAATCTAGGGTCACTAGGGTTTGCACCTTTCATCGTGGCTAAAACCGGAGTAAAGCCACACCCCTCACGTCATCATCAGTAACCCTGACCATCCCACCCCTCCCCACCCACATTCTGCCCCTTTTGTTGTGTTGCGATGACATCACTTGGCAAGGAACATCCTCTTTTTCCATTCCTGCTGCCTGCTTTCGGCTGATTTACTATGCTTTTCTGTAAAAAAAAGCATAGTAAATAAGCCGATTTACAAACTCTGATAGTCTGTTTCCTTTTTGAAACAGAATACCGGAGTTTGTACAGTATTTTCCAGACTACTGGAGAATCAGTTTGATTCTTGGATAGTCCGGAAAAAAAAACGGAGGGGAGGCAACCCTAGTGCTGTGGTGCAGTAAGCTACCTATTGATTCACAGGAGAGGACTGTGTACCATGTGATGGTTTCCGTACATGAACACCCCATGTATGTACATACGTCCAGCCACAAGCATCACTGCAGGAAAGGACAATGATGGTGGCAGTTATTATCCTCCACAAAGAGTAGTGATGGAAGCCATGTGTGCCACGATAGTCTTCATGAGACTTAGCATGGTATCATCTATGGACACCATGGGCTCACTAAGGTGTTTACAATGTTGAGGGACATCTTCGTGGAAGTCATCCATCTCACTAGTCAACTCCTTATTGGCTAGGCAGTAGCAGACATTGCATAGATGATACACCTGATCATCTGCTTATTGAGCCCCTGAGCCACCCTGCAAATCAAGGGTTGACTTTGATGGATCTATATCACATTGTTGAATCACTATTAAGTGAAGCCTCTTCATTGAACACCTATTCAGTGTATATGCTAAACATCGAATTAAGTTGTGAAAAGGTTACTGTAGTTATGCATATTACAGGATTTGGCTTTGATATAAACACGTTAGATGCCACAGATATCTTGCACTATGGACATTGGGGCACTACAGTGATATCATGGTCAATGGTAATGACAGATTTGTGCAAGTTTTCAGTTGGGATGGCTATCACAAACAGGTTTTCTCTCTGATATACAGGTGAAGATGGGACTTCACTGACACCATGGGTATGGGGCATCTATGCAGTAACACGTGACAGTAGGCTACTGTGGCATGATTTCAAGGTTACACACGGTGGCCCCTATATTTTTCCCTACACCACAAGCTCTCAGCACATACATGTAGGACATACAGCATAGTATAGAAATAGTCAGACCTTAGAGTGTGCTGCCTTTCCACACCTGCAGTGTACATTTTTGCTATATGTAGTTACATGTTGTAAGAAATCATATTGCAGATTAATTTATATATCTATGCTCTTTTACAAGGTAACGGCTCATGCCACCATCGCACCAGATATATACTCTTACCACAGAACTGCAAATAAACTGATCAATTCCCCAGACTGTCTTTCTGAAAATTCTTGCATGTCTGCTTTTAAAAACATGCCTGAAAATACTGCTACTCCTTTTCAATGATTCATTTGGTATTTAAAATGCTAGAACATCTATTTAAGCCACAAGAAAGTAACAGTTTACATGGCATGCAGTCAGATGATACTGTATTTTACAGATGTTTGTAAGTTTCCATGTTTTTTTTTTCAAAACAGGTTTATTGTTTTAACATATAAGAGAAATATCATAACAATTTTATACAAGTAATTAAAAATAGATATTATTATAATATTCAACAAAACAACTAAAGTATTTACAAAGACATCCACTACAATCAGATCAATTAATTAAACTAAAATACCATGCTATTGAAATTAGAATTTTTTAAACAAATTTTGTAAATTATCCCATACAATATAATAAGATGTTTTTCTAGTTGTTCTTGTCCTAATTGTGTTTATTTCCATATGGCACACTATATTCATAACATTTTTAAATTCATTGAACGAAGGAGGTGTATCTGAAATCCAATTTCTGGTTATTATTTTCCTAGCCACTGCTAGAATAGACCATAACAAGGGAAGCTTAACCTTTTTAACACTTTGAGGTACAGGTGTGTTTAGAAATAATGAAATTATCTGTAAAAAGAGCCTGCAAAAATTCATTAATTGACTTCCAGTATTCTTTCAATTTTATACAGTCATAAAACATATGAGCCCAGTCAGCATTAATTTCTACATTACATCTCTTACATAAATTATCTTTATTATTTATTTTATTCATCATCAAAGGTGTATAAAAAGATCTATGTAAAAATTTCCATGTATAAAGTCTCCAGACAATGGAAGACATAGTTCTATAAGCAGATTCCAATATATATTGTTTATCTTGTTGATTTGATGGGTCCCCATTAATAGAAGTGAAATAATTCCAGTATGAATCTACACTGTAAAAAGTTTCTTGTCTGATAATTTTATGTATGTATGAAAGTTTACCTTTATCAGAAACTTTATGTTGTAAATTTAATATCAAGTAATCAATCAGTGTTGGAATAGATTCTTTAACTGTTATAGACATTAGATCTATTTTATTAATGAGATGTTGTCTAAAGGTCTGACCCTCTAACCAGCAAGTTTCTCTTAGATCAAATTCTTGTTTTAAGAAATCTAGATTTTTAACTTTATTATCAGATATCAACTGATACCAGTACTTTAGATCATTATCTATAGCTAAATGAGTTCCTTCAGAAGTAGATGACAAAAGCATACCCTGAGTATACATTATAGGGAATATAATAAAATTCCATTCCCTATACTTAGGGTGCATGAATATAAAGTTACGATAGCTAATAATAATGTTTAATGGGTAACAAACCATATGTTTAGGTGTAATAGGTGAAGTACAAAATTCCTTTAGTAACCATAACATGGAGTTATTTACAATCATATTTTTATGTGTTAAGGAGATTTTCATGAAGTGCATACTAATTAGCTCCCAATAATCTTTCCATTTTGCAACATATGACTGATCTAGTAATAAAGTAATAACTTTTACAATAGAAGAGATAGTATATAAATTAAAGTCTGGAAAAGAAATACCCCCTTGAGACCAGCTATTAGTATGTTTATTTAATGCAATCCTAGGTCTATTAGGTGCCCATAGGAAATTTAACATTAGTGTATTCAGTTTCTTGATAATTATTTTTGTAGGTGGAAGTATTATTGATTGTATTAAGTATAAAATCTTGGGGAATATTATCATTTTAATAATTGTAAGTCTCTCCTCCATAGTAAAAAACATATTATTCCAGGTATTAAAAAGGTTTTGTATATTAAGAAAACAGGTATTATAATTATTATATATAATAGATTTAATATCTTTAGATATTATTATACCTAAATAAGTTATCAGACCTGAATTAAGTACATATTTAGTAAAATCACTAATGAGAATATTTTTTCGTGTATATATAGGTAGTATTTTAGTTTTTTCTTCATTGAATATTAAACCAGAGATACTTTTAAAATTCATCATTTTATCAAATAGAGACTGCATAGAAGAATTAGATCCTGCTGATGTAATTAGAACATCATCTGCAAAAAGTTGAATTTTGGATGTTATATTTTCATCTATTTCAAAACCCTCTATGTCAGTACTGTTTCTGATCAAATTAGCCCAAGGCTCCATTACTAAACTGAATAATAGTGGAGAAAGTGGACATCCTTGTTTTGTACCTTTAAAAATGGGTATTTTTTGTGAAACATATGTTCCTAACTTAATATAAGCCAAAGTTCCTTTGTATAAATGCTCAATTAGATTTACAAATGCATCTGAGAAGTTTGTGCACTTCAGTAAGGTAAACAGATAGTCCCAACTTACTGAATCAAATGCTGAACTTATATCAAGACTAATAAGTGTTAAATCTTTCTTTTTCCTATTTGCAAAATCAATTAATGTTAAAGTTATTCTTATATTATCAAAAGTATTTCTATTTACAATGAAGCCTGTCTGATCTATATCTATAATGCCGGGGATGATTGTCTTCAATCTATCAGCAAAAATACTCATAAACATTTTATAATCAACATTAAGTAATGAGATGGGCCGATATGAAGTACATCTAGTTGGATCTTTATTAGGTTTTAAAATTGGCGAAATAAATGTATATTGCCAAGATGGGGGGGGTTATTAACTCAGTTTGGGCCAAAATAAAAACCTTATGTATTAATGAATATGTACTTTTAGAAAGGATTTTATATATCTCTGGTATAATACCATCATTACCCGGTGCTTTGTTTGATTTAAGCTTATTTATTCGTGTAATAACCTCTGTATATGAAATACTCTTGTCCAATAGTTTAATCTGTTGTTTATTAAGCTTTTTATTCATGTTTGTGGTTATAAACTCCTTTATTTTATCTTTAGGTTCCATGTTAATGTTATTATGGTTAATTTTGTGAAAGTGATTTCTAAATTCATCTAGTATTTCTGGTATACTAGAAACATTCTTCTTTTTCCTTAGGGAAAAGATTTCTTTGATATGGTTTTGTTTATTCAACCTTTTTGTTTTATTTTTAAGTCTATGTAAGTATTTGGGGCTTATTGAATAAGAAAAAACTTGTATTTCTCTAAAGTTATTTTAACTTTATGAGTTAAAATTTCTTTGTATTTCTCATTTAGTTTGTTTATTTCTTCAATAACTTTCTTGTCCATAATATTTTCTTTATTATTATGTTTATAAGAGTCTAATTTACTTTGAATATCTAACAATTCCTTATCCCAAGATTTCCTTTTATTATTATACCATTTGATACTTTGTCCATATAGATATGATTTTAAGGCATCCCAAACATAAACAATGGAGACTTCAGGAGTATTATTTATGTCTAAAAAATGTTTTACTTCTGAAAGTATATATTCTTTATAGTCTTTTAGTTGAGTTAAGTATGCTGGTATCCTTTTGATCTGAACATTATGAGTATTTTTTATCATGAATTCAAAAACAATTGAATTATGATCAGATATAGGACATGAAATGATTTTGGAATTACTTAAATCTGTTACCATCTGGTTAGAAATAAAGACCCTATCTATTTTTGAATAAGTTTTGTATCTGTTAGAAAAAAATGTGTATGGTAATGATTTTGAATCTATCTGATTATTAATATCATTCAAATGATAAGAGTTAGCAAAATCATTTAAATGTTTTGCATTAGATGTAATTCTTCTTTTTCCTATAGTGGTAGTATCACTTTCATGTAGTATACAATTAAAGTCACCAGCTAAAATAATATCTCCTATAGAGAATGATATGATCTTATCAAGATGATGTTTCACTGTATTAATACCAATTCCAGGTATCCAATATACATTAATTAAAGTGTAAGTCTTCCCATTAATTTGTATTGCAACCATACAAAACATTCCTTTGTCATCCTGATAAGACTTAATGGTTTTAGGAATGGGCATACTTTTATTCCATAAAATAGCCACTCCTCTTTTTCTGAGTGTGCTCTGAACTAACCAATACTGTATATTTGTTTGTGGCTAGTTTATCAATATCTTTTTCAAGAGATGGGTTTCTTGCAGGAAGACTAAGTTGGCCTTATGTAAATTAATGTATCTTATTAGGCTTGCCCTTTTACACGGATTATTCAATCCATTAATGTTTAAAGAAATTCCTTTTAAAGATGTCATTTGGCATTTTTAAAACTTAAGAATCTTATGATCAAAATAACAAATAACAAGATAAGTAATGTTACATCTCCTCCTTTAGGTGTACCTTTAAATATAGCTGTATTTATTGAATCTCTTATGGGATTTTGTATAGGATTCAATTTTGTTTGTAGTGACAATAAGTATACAAAATATATTGTGGATGTCAAAACTATATACATATAACAATGAACAAGTGAAAATAATGTAAGGATTAAACCTTGCATCCAGCCTGGAGTTATAAACTCCAACTTAGAGTAGTATTTACCACTAAGCAGCAGTACCTCAGCTATCACCTTATCAATTTAATACTAGTTATATTTAACGGAGGTTAACAGTTTTCAATTCAATTATCTAACAAGACAAGACTACACATTTGGTAAAACAGCATCATATAAACTAAAATAAACTTTTTTTTTAAAAACTGTTTATACTACTATATACATCTATGTAATATAAAACACTTGTATTCAAATAGCATTCAAATAATCTTGATGTTAGAAATCAAGAGGAGAGAAAAATAAGTTCTAACATTCATTTAAATCAAAAACTTTGGCTAATATGATTCAGACATTACATATATTAAGATGCATCTATTTTCTGTCATGTAAATGCAGTCAACAGCTTCCAAAAAAAACCTTGAATTGCTTGTATATGAGCATTTACTCATACTCATTATTGTCAATAGAATAAAATATTGTATTCATAGAAATTGTTATAAATCATACTGCATAGTTATGCAGATTCTCAGAAACACTTGCATTATTGTAAAAAAAAAAAAAAAAAAAGAAGCCATCACACGCACATATATACATATATATATACATATATATACACACACACACACACACACATATATATATATATGTATATATATATACAGACACACACACACACACACACACACACACACACACACACACACACACACATATATATATATATATATACACACACACACACACACAAACACACACATACACACACACATATATATATATATATATATATATACACACACACACACACACACACACACACACACACACACACACACACACACACACACACACATACACACATATATATATGTACACACACACACACAGACACACATACATATATATATACACACACACACACACACACACACACACACACACACACACACACACACACACACACACACATATATATATATATGATTTCACTGAGTTGTGTCCTTGCTGAGCACTATCCTACTTGCTGTCCCTACAATAAATCTGTCTGCTTTATACAAAATAATGCACAGCAAACACATTTTAGTAACCAGATTTTACAACCATGCTATACTACTGCTTTAAAATATATCACATGACAATTTCTTCCAGAATAGAGTTATAAAATTATTTATGCTTGTCAATCAGATGAATGAAATGAGTTATAGTAATGTATATGATTGGAGCATAAGTTTTTAACACAGATTATTATGCTGCTGTTAAGTAGATTTTCAAAAACACTTGAATAAATGTTTCATTTTCTATGCCTTCTAAAATAAGACATTTACTTACTACAAGAAACTGCATCATTTAAACTCATTATAACTAACATATTTTATGAATTATAACAGATATTTAAGTAATTATATAAAATAACTCACATTTAGATGTTAAAGAGTTCATTTTCCTTCACATAGTCGCATTTGCATCAAATCTACTTCCTGGTAGAGTGTTCTTCCTGAATCTGTGATGTGTCAGTGTGATATCTAGGTCAAAGGTTAGACTGACTGCTTTCAGCTTCTCTGTGAGAATTCTGAGAGTTGAAGCTTTTGAAGTAGCTCATGGACACTGTGCATGAGACAGCCCACATCCCAGATTGTCTCCCTTAACATTTTGGCGGGAAACTTATTAAAAACTAGTGACAAACATTCATTTAGCAGTGTAAATGCATCTAAACATGACAAAACCTTTCACAATGTATTTTACAGGTTATTACAGCCTCTATGTAAGTGAAATTAAGCCCAAAATTATTAATAAGTAATAAAACTCAATATTTTTGTCCCAACTCAATTTTTATGCAAATCTTATTATTTACTGTGTCTATATGATCAAAAGCATTTCTATATATTAATAAAGAAAAGAAAAAGAGAGTAGAAAATAAAAGAGTGTAAGGCAGAAATAAAAAATGTAAGAGAAAGCTATAAGAAGTATATACAATGGAATATTACTTACTGTTTATATTAATAGAGTTAAAAATAAAACATATTATTTACTATTATTTAGTTCTAATTATTATTAGTTAAAGCATGACAGATTATTTACAAACAAGCATAAGCAGTATAATCAAGAAAGTATAATTAGGAATAGCATTTGAAGAACATATAAACTTTTTACAAGGAATAAATATGTTATTATTCTATTAATCATATTTTCATTACTCATCTCTCCTGCCCTCCCCACCCTTTACCCACTACATAATCTAAATAGAATGTCATTGTTTAAACAAAGAAAAGAAGAAAAGGAGAAGAAAAAAAAAAGATAAAGAAAAAAAATGTATCAAATTACTGACCTTACTTCTCTTTTTCAGAAAGAGAAACAAATTGAATCATAGCTTGTTATTAGTTCTTCAGATATTTTGACTGGTTATGAAACAAAACATTTCTTTGCACACAGAGAATAACTTTGATTAAATCTTTTTCAGAATATTTGTGGCTTTCTGGAAATGCAGGAACTATATTTAAAAAGATTAATAATAAAATACAATGATGA
This sequence comes from Protopterus annectens, assembly GCF_019279795.1. Lineage (NCBI taxonomy): Eukaryota > Metazoa > Chordata > Ceratodontiformes > Protopteridae > Protopterus > Protopterus annectens. The sequence goes on along the minus strand of NC_056726.1, from coordinate 92,924,578 downwards.
GAGAAAAAAAAACATAGAACAAATCATTTGTTTTTTAGTCTCTTCTTCTTCTCTGAAGTCTTCCACGAAGTTTCAGTTGCCAGTCTCTTTAATGAAGGACTAGCCCATTCCATTTCCTCTATTTTATCCAAAATCTTATTTTTTTTGATAAACAGTAAAGCAGAGTCTAAGTCATCAAAAATTTTAGGACCATCAGGAAGGAAGATTTTAAGCTTGGCAGGAAACAGAAGGTATGTTTTAAACTGTGCTTTTTTAAGCTCCCTTATTAGTGGCAGAAAAACTTTTCTTTTAGCTATTACCATGGAAGAATAGTCATTGTCAAAACGCACAGTTGTCTCATTAATCTTAACAGGAGCTATAGCCCAAGCAGATTTAAGAACCATCTCTTTATCAAAAGATGACAGAAATCTAACTATAACTGATCTAGGATAGTTTTTGTTAGAATTAGTATTAGCTATAGATCTATGTGTTCTTTCGATACCAAAAGAGAATGCTTCTGGTAAGTCTAAA